>NC_041352.1:12756677-12856677 GCF_004354835.1 Perca flavescens
CATTGCAAATGACTGCGGGGCAAATATTTTGTAGTTGTCTACAAGTAAAAAAAGAGAAGTTATTATCCAATACTGGAAACAATTGGCAAACTGAAACTTTTCTTAATGTGACAGTCCATTTATTAGGAAAATGAGTGAATCAATAGCAGTGCTTCGTTTATCAGCAGATCAATGAGAAATGCAGGAAATGGTGGAGTCACTGACAATAATAATTTTGCAGTTTCCTCCCCTTAATGCTGGAGTTTGACTGCCTAAATGTGACAAGGACAGGACAGGATGAGATTAGATGAGAATGTGCTCCACTCAGTATCCAGCTCACATTAGACTTGATGCACTTTCCCAAACAGGGAGAGACGTGCAGGAGTTGTTTCCATCTGTGGTTGTGGATGTGGTTGTGACTGTCTTACCCTTGTAGGTTATGTTCAGACGTAAAAGACAGTTGGAGCAGAGGGGTCCCACCCACCTGAGCCACTCAGGCCTGCCTGGGTCCGTCTCCATCAAAGGCTTCCCTAACACTCTCATCCAGGTAAACCACTTCTTCTTTAGTCACACAGGACTCACAGGAGTGACGCCAAATGCGGGGGAAGGTGGGGACTGGTTTTCAGCAGTGGCTGCTGCTGCTAAAAAGTTCCTGTGACGTTTTAGTCATCCTGAATCATCTGTATATGCTGAAATACAGAAATGATCCACAGAAACCACATTATTTGTTGATAAAAGTGATAAAGAAAAAGTACCATATAAGAGCATCTGGAGGGATGTAGATGTAATATTCAAAACTCTGGGCTGGGAATTGTGTGTTATCCAAATTGTAAATCAATTAAATGGATTTAAAAAGAACACAAAGGGTATGTTCAGGATATAGCAATGTATATACTAATCCCAGTGTCCATTGTGTCTCAGGCTGATAGGTCCAGGCGGCACTTGACACCTCAAGTTGCGAATAAGAAAAAGAAGAAATCCCGCATTGGCTCCTTCTCCCTCCTTACCAACGACAAGACATCCAACCCCCTACAGGTGAGTCTCCATGACAACCCCCGAGCAAAGGAAAAGCTGGGGAAAAAAGGCCGGATATGCAGGCAGAGTTATAAGGCCACCTTACTTGGTTTTATTGGATCACTTTGGTCTACTCGCCGTTTAATCTTGTTTGTTGAAATGGCTTTTTGATATCATTCTGATAACGTCCTTTCATTTTTGCACTGGAAAATGTTCAAAATCTCTTTCAGTGTGCTGAAACAAGTTTGTGTCCTCAAATGTGAGTTGTTAAGACACTTTTCTATCTGGGATTTCACTTCCAGGTGAAAAGAGTAAGAAGACAGGTGAAGATCGAGCCACCCAAGAGGAATTCAGGTCGTTCTGGGGCTTTCTCTGTCCTGGTGAGTCCTCACATACAGTAGCGTTTATTCTCCTACACACAAACTTACGATATTCTATGAATATTTACATGACTTGTTGTGTGTTCTCAGGGCGATCCACTGAATGATGGACAGAACGACAGACCCAAAAGAAGCATAAAGAAGATGGATGCTGCAAAATAAAATGCGCTTTCTCATTGTGGCAAAGCCGGATAAGGAATGTGCACAGTAAAAATGTGTCCGAATTTTCCTAAAGAACATGTAAACACACACTGAAGATTGGTGTGAAAATCTGACAACTTCCATGTTTATTTTTGAAAGCTATCTTATTTTTATCAGCCAGTCTGCACTTACAGATACTTTTTATATACTATTTTAAGTTTCTAATATATTCCTGCATGTTATAAAATCATGAATGATCCCATATTAATATTATAGTTTGCCATTTTGTTGTAACCTATTTAATCACAGATTCCTTCTGAAGATTGGGGGTATATTTTTGCAGAAATATTTCTTGTCTTGTTGTATCGGATTTCAATAAAAGTTGAGTAGAGACATACTGTATGGTTTAAGTCTTTGAAAATTAAGCACTTTATGCTCTACTGGAGCACATTGTCACACAAAGTCTCACCCAGAATGACACGTTACATTTCCTACTCAAGGGTCTGCGAAACTGCCTAGGACTAATTCATAAAATTGAGTATCATGGGGTTTGGCATTTGTAAGTCCTCCTCAGAGATGGCAAGTGTTACATGCATGGTGCATGGTTGGCAAAGATGGCAGCAGAATAATACAGCTGGAACCTCTTTTCTATAAAAGGCCCTAATCCATTTACATTACAGCAGCCAAGGGCAAATAGCCTGGGTGTGTGAGAGAGAGAAAAAACTCTAAATGTAGTCCAGACCATCTGTTTCATCTGAGTCAAACTTTGTCTATTTAAATATCTTGTGTCATTTTTAATTCATTTGGCCGGGAATGGAAAGATAGAATATGGTCTGGACCAGAAGGTTTGTTTGAGTATTTCTGCAGGACACTGACATAAATGTGTGCACAAAATCTGATCTCTGTGGGCTGCTCTGCATCTGGGTCCATACCTATTTACAGCATTTCAGATTAAACAAATCAGAAAAACAGTGCTGTACTATAATGATTGTATGCTGGGTTAAAAATAAAAGCAGCAAAAATGACATCTAAAATTGTACTTGGGGACCACCCAAAGTGACGCCACCAGAAAAATCTGGTGTATGAGTATGAGGCAATCTGATGAGGAAAAAAGCCTTTGTAAAAGTGTAAGGCAATCCAAATGAATAGGATGACTCATCTTCTGCTCATTAACCGATCAAAGCCCTAAGCTCATGACGTAGGTAAGCAGTACTCAGTCTCATTTTAATATGGTTTTATAGACACAAACCGAGAGCAAAAGGGAAATAATAACCCAACAAAATGTTATTTATAAACTTGGCATTTTCCCTGGAGCACATAAGTGATGCTGAATATGCTTCAGCAGCTTGCTCTGGGAGAATATAGACAAGTGTAAGGTCCTGAGCTGCTGACATACCCATCAGATAACCTGGATTAGCTGGTAGCTTGGTGTTGTCTTGGTGACAAACAACCACAGGATGCCATTCGGATTTCTCAGAAAACAGTGATGCTCTGATAAGGACCAAGCGCTTATTATTCCCATTTAGAGGCAACAAGAGAAACAGCCTCAGCCCACTCCCCTGTCATCTTCATCAACACGCACGCACACAGTCTGTGACAGCTACCAGCAGGGTATCACTAACTGCCTGTACCCTTGGGCTAATGCATCCTGGGAAAACTCATAGTTGATGACCTAATGGAACGAGGCAAAAGTGTCCGAGTGTGTGCACATCAGTTGTAGACACTAAGCACACACACAAAGACACACAAACAGATCCATCCTAAAAAGCAATATTATAATTGTAGTGATATATAATATAACAGTGATATAAATGTTAAATCAAAGTTCAGACTTCAATCTGAGCATGTGTGACTGTGTGTGGTCAACACAAAGGGAATCCTTACAGCTTATTTCAGTCAATGTGGTTGGTGTAATGGTGTGTGGCATTGTTTCCGCCCTGTTTTAGGTTCAGTCATCCCCTTGAGAACAAAGCTGATGATAATCACTAGAAAGAAATTATTTGGAAGCCTTCAATCTATAGGATTGCGGTCGGAAATGGCGCAAGCAGAGTGATATGTCACAATTTCCCATAAAAGCTTCAGTCAGGTTCATATGTAGTTAGTGGCTTACAGTCAACATCCTTTTCAAGCAGCGGAAAACCCCAGCATAAGTATTAGTTTCTGTTGACAGGAGCATCTCATCCCAAACAACATGTGGAAAAAGTCAGTCACAAACAAGTTCTATGTTCTAGCAATTGTCTTTAAAGGGAGATATAGGACTAACCCTGAGTCAGGAACTACACTATGCAGAACCATCCAGTGATGAAATTCACTGTCTTTTATTTTCATCGCAATTTGAATTACAGTGTTGTTCTATTTAAAGGATAATACCAATGTATCACAAACTGGGTATTTTTGTAGCTTTGGTGATAAAATGGACTCACGGAGTTAATTGCTGAAATCAGGAGGAAAGAAAATGGCGTCAACATAGCTGAAAAAAGGGTGATGGTGTAGTGGAAGTTTCCTTTGCAGCAGGGGGAAGAGTTTTCAGAGTTAGCTGAAACTAAAACCAAATTGGGTTTTTGTATTTTATTAAAAAAGATATATTTGCAAATATAGGATCAACATGATTTCACAAAAGGCCGCAGCCCAGTGTGGAGTCAGTTTCTCAAATGAGTGAACAGAAACACCAGGCTTTTATGAATCTTCAGAGTGACAACACACACGCACTTGGCTTAGTATGACGCTACAATTTTGACAGGCAATCTGATACACGTGAAGACAATCAGAGAAATACAAGAGACATCTTGGAGCCATCTCACCTCCTCCTCCCTGTACGACTGTCATCCCCCCAGTTACAGGTAAACTGGCATGAGAAAACTAGAGATAGTTTTAGGGTGACCTTGTACCTTATTGGTTCAGGCTCACATAATGTTCCAGACTGGATGTCTCACAAAGTTAGAATCAAAATCTACATGTGGCAAATGAGATAGACTCTTTCAGCATTTGTGAGAGAATTAAAGTAGAAATAAAACACACAAATATAAGGAATTATGCTTAAAGGTCCAATATGTAATATTTATACTGTAATAAATCCAAAAATGACACCAATGCCTCATCAGATATTAAGGAAACATGTTAAACTGAAATACTATCTTTTCTGACAACAATGCTAATTTCAGTAGTTTTTCTTTTTGAAATCTACATTCCGTGACGGAATTTATGTTTTGGTCTGTGTGTTGTTATCAACGGCCCAGTTTGACAGCCAGGCCGGGTTGCCAGATATACCTGTAAAAATGTAAACCCAGCGCGCTACAGCTGTAACGGTAGTACAGCCATTAAAGCAGCAAACAAACGAACAGGATCAACGGAGATAGATTCTACATGACATAAAAAAAAAGAAAACAGCATGTTTCTAACAGTTGCGTGACCAGAGACGTAACAACCCCCTGGTAAATATTGGAGATGTATTTGAAAGATGGAGACAGCTTGGATCCCAAAAGGATGCAGAGTTGGCTTATTTTCTCCTGAACAGGTAAGCATTAGCTTCAGGCTAATTTATCACAGCTACTAGGGACGGGCATTTTTTGTCATTTCAACATTTGTGTACTCACATTCTATTATATAGCTAGAGTAACCGAGTTGGTTACTCGCAAATAAAATTGAGACATAGCCAGTACAGTGATCCCGACTGGTCCTGGCTAACGCCGCCATGCTAACCCTGCTAACTGTTGTTATGGCTGTTTACAGCGTGTAGCCTCTTCAGCGGCTGGAGCCGACAACGGTGAGTTATTTTAAACCACGAGAGGGGGGCTGTAAATCGGAAAGAGAGGACTGTGAGTTTGCAGTGTGTTTAGCGATTGTTGCCGTAATTCTAAGCCAATGAAGTGTGTTCCGTCGGCAAGGTAGTGGTATTTTTAGCGTTTCGTATTGTAATTCTAAGCCGAGGAAGTGTGCCTGACTGGCGTGTGGAGAGGACAGTGAGGTTGTTGTGTTTTTAGCGGTTCATACTGTAATTTTAAGCCGAAAAAGTGTGTCTGTCAGTTGGTTACAGAGCTCCGCGTGAGCACGGGCTTTTATGTCAATATAGCCAGCATCTAACGTTAGCTACTCCGCTGTGCTGTGGCGTAATGTCTGGCTATGTGAGACTAGCATCTAACGTTAGCTACTCTGCTGTGCTGTGGAGTAATGTCTGGCTATGTGAGACTAGCATCTAACGTTAGCTACTCTGCTGTGCTGTGGAGTAACGTCTGGCTATGTGAGAAAAGCGTCTAGCAACATTGTTGTGAATGCTGCGGTCTCAGCCTGGCAACCCCCGTGAACTTCGAGTCTGGGCAGGAGGGGGCGGGGGAAACGACTCTGCAGTATTTTGAATTGGTAGTGCAGTAACTATTTTAACCGCTAGCTGCCAGTATTACACACAATATTACATATTGCACCTTTAAATGTAATTTTCCCATTACAATGGGTCAAAAAACACTAGCAGTCAGATGACTATACAGGTTTTAAACTAAATCCTAGCCAGACTTTTCCTGGTTCCACACTTTAAAAAGGAACACGCCGACTTATTGTGAATTTAGCTTATTCACCGTAACCCCCGACTTACTGCAGAGAACAGTTCGTCGTTTCAGGTGAGGGTTGGCCTCCGCCAGGGCTGCGCTTTGTCACCAATCCTGTTTGTAACATTTATGGACAGGGTATCAAGGCATAGTCGGGGTGGGGAGGGGTTGCAGTTCGGTGGGCTGGGGATCTCATCGCTGCTCTTTGCAGATGATGTGGTCCTGATGGCATCATCGGCCTGTGACCTTCAGCACTCACTAGATCGGTTTGCAGCCGAGTGTGAAGCAGTTGGGATGAGGATCAGCACCTCTAAATCTGAGGCCATGGTTCTCAGCAGGAAACCGAACGGAGTCCTTACCCCAAGTGAAGGAGTTCAAGTACCTTGGGGTTTTGTTCGCGAGTGAGGGGACAATGGAACGGGAGATTGGTCGGAGAATTGGCGCAGCGGGTGCGGTATTACATTCAATTTATCGCACCGTTGTGACGAAAAGAGAGCTGAGCCAGAAGGCAAAGCTCTCGATCTACCGGTCAGTTTTCGTTCCTACCCTCACCTATGGTCATGAAGGCTGGGTCATGACCGAAAGAACGAGATCTCAGGAGGGTGGCTGGCGTCTCCCTTAGCGATAGGGGTGAGAAGCTCAGTCATCCGTGAGGCGCTCGGAGTAGAGCCGCTGCTCCTTCGCGTCAAAAGGAGCCAGTTGAGGTGGTTCGGGCATCTGGTAAGGATGCCCCCTGGGCGCCTCCCTAGGGAGGTGTTCCAGGCACGTCCAGCTGAGAGGAGGCCTCAGGGAAGACCCAGGACTAGGTGGAGAGATTATATCTCCAACCTGGCCTGGGAACGCCTCGGGATCCCCCAGTCGGAGCTGGTTAATGTTGCTTGGGAAAGGGAAGTTTGGGGTCCCATGCTGGAGCTGCTCCCCCCGAGACCCGATACCGGATAAGCGGACGAAGATGGATGGATGGATGGACCGTAACCCCCAGAGTAAGACAAGTCGATACATACCCTTCTCATCTCCGTGCGTGCTGTAACGCTGCCTGACGGTTCCAGCATTAGCTTAGCCCAGCACAGATCCTGCAAGTAACTGGTTCCAACTAGCCTACTGCTCCAAATTGTGACAAAAGTGACAAAATAACCCCAACATGTTCCGATTTACATGTTGTGATTTGTATAGTCACAGCGTGTACAAAAAAACAACGTAACATGAGACACAGCCATCAACAGTAAACAAACCGGGAACTATATTCTCAGACAGGCTTGCTGCAAGCATATCACTCCGCCCAAGTACTATATTCTTCCGCCTGAGAATGTAGTTCCCGGTTTGTTTACAGTTAGAAGACGGCTGTGTCTCTTGTTACGTTGTTTTTTGTACACGCTGTGACTCTATAAATCACAACATGTAAATAGGAACATGTTGGCGTTATTTTGTCACTTATTCGGAGCAGTAGGATTGCTGGAACCATTCACCTGCATGTTCTGTGCTGGCCTGATGCTGCTGGAGCCGTCAGACAGCCTTACAGCACACACAGAGATGAGAAGGGTATGTATGGACTTGTCTAACTCTGGGGGTTACGGTGAATAAGCTAAATTCCCAATAAGTCGGCGTGTTCCTTTAAATCACCAGCCACATCTCTGATTTGTTCAGCAATTCAGATAGTTCTGCGGTTGTGCCCATCTAGAGAAACGATTCACCGCTTAGTAAGCAGTAATAAGAATGGGGACACCAGCTTTACTAGCTAGCTAGCTACATTTATCAAAAATAGCGATGGAAAAGCTTGAAAGTGACCGACGCAGCAGAATCAATGTTCTTTTCTAACTCTTGGTAAGAAGTGTATTCCCCAAAAAGTTTACATATTTCTTAGAATAAGGTGAAAAGGGTTAGCTAAAACTTCTCCTAGCAACCATTAAGGCTTTTGGTGGGACAGGGTACTGATATCACTACTGGCGGGTATTCAAATTGGCTAACATGAACACAATGTCAAGCTCAATGAATAACATAAAATACAATGGCAATGTAGTCTGATTATCAGGCTTAGCCAACTTTTATTTGAAAGGCCAAACTGTTGTCAACATCCTTACAGACTTCTTGGTTCTTTGTTGACCTACACCTGCATAAAGTTTTCCTACGCAATGAGGGATTATTAGCAACATTTTATACTTGGAGGTAAAACCAAAAGTGAGCACACCTAAAATATTTCTACTGTTAGCTTGTTTACAACCTGTCTGATAGTCTAACAGCTTTTGTTTTTCGGATTGTTAGTCTACAGCGTAGCAATGTTGCTGTGTTCCTAGATCACAGCAGTTACTTTGCTCAGTGTAATGTTATCATAACTGCATAAGGCCAAAACTTTTAAAAAAATCAACCCAAGTTGGAATAAACTTGAATTATGTTTTAACATCATTGCATCGGGCCGTAAAAGTAAATAAAGTATTGTAGCAACTGCAGACTTTCTGTGAAGTGTGATTTATTTGTGATTGACAGTCAAGACAAGGTATTCCTTAACCCTACTTAGTATTCTTAGTATGGTTTTCCTCGTCCATTCCTGTTCCCGCTGACCTCACACTATGATCACGCTTTCAGGCTGAATTTGGCTGCTTCTCTTCATGTCCTGCCACTTCCCATCAGATCAGATACAGGGCGTTGGCTGTCTTCCCTCACCTCTGTCACCCCTCTTCGACCTGACATCACCTCCCACAAACAGCCTCCCTTACTCTGCCTGTCAAGACTCTAACTGCTGTCACAGCGGCCCGGCCCTGTCACATCACTCTGGTCCTAATGAAGGAAAGGCAGAAAGACAGAGAGACAAATCAAGATGTATGTCTGATATGTTTAAGTCCTCAGTAACAGTGTTGTGATGTCAGCTCAATATATTAGCCTGCTGACCTTTCAACATGTATGGCAGCGGGAGGGTTATTTATGGGCCAATGCAGAACTCATTGACTTTTCCAGGCTCTGTCAGCTTCCTTTTATAAACAAAGCCTTCATCTGCACATCCAGAGGCAGTCTGCCAACTGCATTGCCTTCATTTTGTTGCTAAAAACAAAAAGGTCTACAAAATGTCTCTGACACTGCTGAAATCTAATTTAGATCAAACTTTGTAGTCACAGTCTCCAATGACATGAATGAACTACAGTTAATGCAAAATGTTGATGCTACAGTCATAGAGTGTACCCCTGCTATGATGTTCTGAATGGTTTCAATTGGATACAGTTGGTTTAAAGGAATAGTTTTGATCAAAACATTTTACCAAGGGTTAGATTAGTTAACCTGATATCATGTTTGTATGCTATATGAAGATAGAATCAAAGAATTTCTAATAAGGGAAGAAGTTCCACTCTCTCAATGCTTCCGGCTTCTGAACTGGTTGCAGTTCCACTCTGGTTCCACTATAGGGCGCTCACGGGCGAGTACAGAATGAATGGGACTCTATAGAGCTATACCCCTCAAAATTCACTTTTCTCAGGATATAATTTTTTGTCTAGTAATTTGAGTGTTGCATTCAAAAGGGGAGGCAAACAAAATACACACTGCTGGGTGTTGGATTTTTTTAAAGTCGCTTTTTTGTTCTAAAAAGCCTTTTCAAATGTCAATGTCGTCATACACATCGTACAGCCAGAGATACTGCTTTACGGCAACTCTGAGTCACTTCCTTTGTTCTCTCGAGGCATCAATAACACAGCTGACAGGCGCCATCTTGGGAAAACAGTCATGACCAGTCGAACCACGAACGCCGTGCTTGAGCTATGTTACTGGTTGCACAGCGTTCGTGGTTCGACTGGTAGTGACTGTTTTCCCAAGATGGCGCCTGCCTGTATACGCGAACGGTACTGTCTTTATAAACTATCTTTATAATAAACTGTCTGTACATTTACAAAGTTCTCAATGATTCAGTTTACATGTAGGGACACTCATTATGCTACCATGGAAGTGTGGTGCTACTTTGAGCCTTGTTAGTGGTATTAATTAGCGATTTCTTTTTACGTTACCAGTGCCCCGACTACTAGCGTTACAACCTAATTAGCGGTTTCGTACTAAAACTGGTCATATTCAATTAGCATGAAAACATATCCCAGAGAATGGTCGACTCGGTACCGCTGTGTTATTAACCCCTAGGTTCATTTTGCGCTGGAATTTTCCTTTAACCAAATAGAAGCAAAGAAATTACAATCTTAACAAAAACTGGTTTTACAAGGTGTTCACATGCCAATGACAACATGCTGAATACTGATCTTGACAGCCCAGGCATCAGGGGTCCCCACATAGTAATTCACAGGCAATGAATCCCTTTAGCTTGGGGTGAATATTGCCAGAGAAATCTGAAAGTTGATGTAAAAGTTGAGCGCTGAGACGAGCATAGCTGAAAGAAAAATGCAGGACTCTGTCGATTCTGTCTCTGGGCAATTCATCTGTATAGCTCTCCTCGGAGATGATGGATGCCTGCTTATTCACTGCCACAGCCCCATCTCTGCCCTACTCAGTACATTAAAGCAGAAAATACTGCTGAGTTTGACCCGCTGCCCACTACATAGGTTCATGGAAAGCTGATTTATTAAGAAGAGAATACTCTCAGACAGGGTGAATCAATTTCATAGATATAGATAAGAATAGGAAGGCAGAGAGAATTGATGATGAATTGGGAAAGCAGCATTTCTTAAAAATATATCAAGTAATAAGGTGCCAACACATCATATATATGGCTGGTAACTAGGCTAAAGCAATCTCTCTCAATCAATCAATCAAAATTCAAAGCTGGGTGTACTTAAGTACATAAACAGGACAAATGATTCAGTGAGAAATAGGCGCAGATGCAGAGAGATAAAGGGACGAGAGGCAAGTTTGCTTTAGCCTGAGCCAAGTCGGCTGGAACGTAAGTTTTCTCCTTCTCATTCTCCTTTCTCTTTCGTATGACACAAAGGTCGTTGCGGGCTGTGAAGTGGACAGGGCTGTCAGTGGAGAGAGGAGCTGAGGGGGCAGCACAGGGAGCCAGGCAGGCAGTGGAGGAATTTCAATCAGCCTGACGTATTCAAGATGAAGCCACAAAGTTGAAAACTTCTTATAAAGGCTGTGAAAGAAAACCATGTCTCTTCAGACCTGAGGAATAAGTAGGGAGGGAGAGGCGGGCCAGCTGAAAACGGTAATATGGGCATATGAGGTACAAAATGTTAGCTGGAAACATCCTGCTTAATTTGTGAAATTTACAAAAGCTCTAAATTGGCACAATTATGTACTGTAGATGAAAACAAGGGTGGTAAGGAACATAACATTCCTTAGTAAGATTCCTCAAGGGCAGCGGATTAAAGGTGCTCTAAGCGATGTTGGGTGATGGCACTTCTTGTTGACGTTCGAAGTATTTTCAAACAAAACGAGGCTAGCTCGCCCCTCCCTCCTCCTCATCCCGTCCCCTCTCAATCCCTTCCGTACTTCTGCGCACTAACCCCCCCAACTCCCCCACTCAAATCCTTCTTTCGGTTATTGGCTGGAACACTGGAAGACTGATTGTTATGTTTCGTGGTGCAGGTTGGCACAGTTTGTTTTTGTTGGCGTTTGTGGAGCCTGGGTTGTCTACAGAGACCGTGGTTTTTTTACAGTGTGTTCAGGGGACAGGCAGCTAGTGGATAGGGAGGAGAGGTTTGCTGTATGTGACAAAAAATGTTGTAGCCTAAAAAAACGCGTGACATCGCTCAGAGCACCTTTAACAGAGTATCTGGGCAAAGAAATAGTATGAGTACCAAAGAGCATGCATAACACATTCGGTCATTGTCTCTAAGTCTACAAACCACTTCAGGGATCATTGGTGAGGAACAAGGAGAAAAGTACTTCTAGCTTGTGGTCGAAAAAGAAACCTACTTCTACTTTCCAAGCCAGGCTTGCATGTTGATGTCATTTTGAAAGACCAAAACAACTTCTGATTACTGGGTGTGATTAAAGTGGCACAGACTGCTGATAGAAATCCTCCATGCCTTTTCATTCATGTTCCATCTCCCAGTCTCCAACTGCCTCCATGTCTATATCACATCTTTATCTCCTGATTATCTGTCAGAAGCTTTGCACAGTGAGTGCGTCCACATAAACGTCAGTCAGCATCACTGATGTACGATAAAGAATAAAATACCAAATGTTTTGTGGAAAGGAAGACATAAAGGGGTGAGGAAATGAAGGACGCAGGCTGTAAGTAAAGAAATAGGGGAGAAAAAAAGACTTTTTGTTGCTATTGTGCACACAGCGCAGAAACTTCCCAAATTTCAACTCTGATGCCAGCCAGGGCAGAGACATATTAATATTTCATTTCAGGCTAAATCTCTCTCTGAACATTATGGAGGGAGAGAGAGAGAGAGAAAGAGAGAGAGAAGGCCTATTGGCCCAGGAGTGTGGTTTCACATTGAATTTTGAAGTCATAAATGAATGTTTCAAAACTGCAGAGCGGGTGGTGCTTTAGAGGTCCTGAGAGGACAATAAATCATTTGGTCACATGTACTGTAGCTTCGCCGGGGCCTCTCCAGATCAAAGAGCTCTCTCAGCATCTCTGTACTCTACAACTCCAGTATGAAGTGTGAGAAGAGGGAGAAAAAGAACTTCTGTGTAAGGAGTTAAATCTATGTATTGCATAATCTAATTGTAAAGCCACAGAGATATCTGTGAACGTGTTATATGGCAGTTCAGCTTTACTTAAATCCCATCATCCTGGTGTAATAAAACGAAGTACAACAACCAGATAAGCTCTTACAAAATAAAGCATAGCTGCAAAGAATTTAGGAAAGTAATATAGCACTGTGCCAATATAATGATTGTGATCTTTGCAAAGGGAGTCTAGTGTAATTTCAGTGCAGCAGCAATATTAGCTCTATAATGTTACTGCCTACCTACAGTGTGTAGTGGCTTTTTCCATCCAAACCCCATGCTGTTGAGTGGTAGCATATCTGTGGTTGTCAAAGGGAAAAATGAGCACACATTTGAGCAGGAATGACACTGGTACTTTACTGGTTTATCTTTGAGTGCAGCTCAGCAGATTCCCTGCTGCTACAAATTTCCCTTCTCTAGTCTAACCTGAAGCTGCAGTTAGTTGATATTCACTCTGTGGTTGTGTAACCAAAGCTTGCTAGAGATTGCCCTCTTGTGGTTATATTCTGCAATGCAACATGTCTGAACTTCAATGACAGGTGGCTGATTAAATGAATGTCTTGTGACCTCCAGTTAGAGCTGGGCAATATATCGATATTATATTGATATCGTGATATGAGACTAGATATCGTCTTAGATTTTGGATATCGTAATATCGTAATATGACACAATTGTTGTCTTTTCCTGGTTTTAAAGGCTTCATTACAGTAAACTGATGTCATTTTCTGAACTTACCAGACTGTTGTAACTGTTCTATTATTTGCCTTATATCCACATTACTGATAATTCTTTATTAAAAATCTCATTGTGTAAATATTTTGTGAAAGCACCAATAGTCAACACTACAATATCGTTGCAGTATCGATATCGAGGTATTTGGTCAAACATATTGTGATATTTGATTTCCTCCATATCGCCCAGCCCTACCTCCAGTAAAGTAGTATATTGACAATAATGAAAAGACAAATTATGGATATGATCATATATATGGTTGAATATGAAAACAATATGGATGAAATATAACAATAGGTTGTTTGTTTTTTAAATCATTGTGTGAGTGTTTTGCTAAAAGGAAAGCTGTCCCAGGACTGGGTAGAACATGATGGACATGAGATCAAGGTAAAACTAACAAAATAAATGAAATAATCAAACATTTTTATATTGGACATGCAGGCAGAAGAATCAATAGCTGTTTTTTCGTGTAATACAATGTGTTAATATCCCAATGGAAATGGGGGATCAAATAAAATATGTGCATACTATTTTATATAGCCTAATCATGTACTGTTTTGGGTGTAAAGTCTTATCTTACACACATAGGCCTATTCATGACAATGATCAGTAAATAACCTATAGCCTAGTGCAGTACAAAGTACAACATTTCCTGCTGAACTAGAATAAAACCAGAAAGTCTTACAAACTGTAAATACCTCAGGAAAGTGTTGGTACCTCAAAACTATACAGCGAGGCTTAACAGCCTGCTAGAGGAAAGTTAGACTGTTAGACTTAATATTTATTTCAATAAACATTTGTCTTCACGGACTTCACCCTAGTCTGACTCCTTGGACTATTTGCAGATGTAGGAGGTCTTGGTCGGATCACCGGATGAGTTGTCCCTTTGACACTTGGCTCTCCTGTCCAGGCTGCTCCTTCTTCCCCCGCAGGCCCGCAGAAGGACATGTGCTGAGCTCTGGTCGCCTGTCCTAAGGCCTTGTCCATCTCCAAAGTCACCAGCATGGTCTGCTTTATAACTGCTTGGTATTTTTCATTCATCCGCTTCACTGCAGGTTTGTAGCTGTCGCACTGTACTTTGAGTTTTCTCATCTCCTCGATGAGCCTGTTTTTCTCCTGGACAACACGCTTATGTTTTAGCCGGTGAAAGTCTCTGTCTTTCTGGACCTTGGCCAGTGTCTCAGCTCCGGCAGAGGCTGCCAGTCTGTACTCCTCCCCCTCCCGTTTCTCGTTTTTCAGCTCCCTGTCCAGACGCTGGTTTTCAGTGTACACGTCCGGTACCACACCAACCCGTTCTGTATCCACCAGCCCTTTCATCACCAACTCGGTCCACTCAGTCTGAAAACAATCAAGTGTTTCTGGCATGCCCATTTGAAAGAGAAAGTTGCGTAAGAAGTCATCCACGGCCTCGGCTTGGTGTGTGATGGAGGTCGCGTTGGGGCTGGGGGGAGGAGCAGCAGCAGCAGCGGCGGCAGCAGCACTGGCCTCTGCCCGGTCTTGGATAGCTTTCACCGTTGCCTCCAAATCTTCCTCCCCTTCTGTCAAACTCCAGTCGTCTTCTATAGATACTTCTTCATACTGAAAGTCATCATCGCTTTCAGCCAGAACGCTCTCGTCCTTTTCTTGATTTCTGTTATTTGCGCTCATTGTTTCATTAGACACACGCAGCGGCAGAAAGTTTGACGTTGCTGTGGTGACGATTCGGACGTTCAACGCGAGATTTCCCGAGTTCGCGTTCCATCCGTCATCAAACAACCATGGCGGACTACCGAGAGGCGCCCTTGGCTAGTCGGCCAAAAACACTGGACCCAAACGAGTATTTCAACCTTTCGCCGAATCACCGGCGTTCCGAAGAAGACAGGGCAGCACTACGAGCGAATCTAAAGAGGCAGTATCAGACGCAACTCAATAACCCGCACAGAAAAGAGCTCGTTGTAAGTGGCTACCCGCTAGCGAGCAATGTCACCCTTAAATGGCTCAGGCTAACGTTACTTGCTAACCGTAGCATTCCAGGGCACACAAGTTTCACGAACCCAGTAATACTAGCTTACGAATGTTGGTATAGTTTAGCGTCGCTTGTTTATGTGCATGTTGTGTTAATGTGTGGTTGGAATTAATATTGTTTTATTTTTGACAAAACTAACGTCACAGTATCGTTTCTACTGTTTGTATCTGTATTGTTTCTTTCTGTAGTATATCTTATAAATGGTTTCAAATGCTAATGTTGCCATATGCTAGAGAAAGTTAATGCACACCAATTGAAAATGCTACTTTAAGTAAAAAAGAATTGCTACATACCTGTCCCTTTCAACTCGGCAACTAAACGGAGCCTAGTGCAGACTGCATCTCCAGCTGCTTCAATCAGTTGAACTGCAATTAACTATTTTGTTGCAGTTGTAGACTCGTAATTAACATTTGCATGTTCATGTATCCCGTCTAACACTAACATACTGAAACAAACCTACAAGCGTACATGAAACTAGTTAACTTGTAAATATTTACTTAATACATATAATTGTCATTGCGTCTCTCTGTATTGTACTACTACAACGGCAACTACTGTCTATTCTTTACACACTTTGGCATTTTTCACAGCAGACCTTTTGACTTGTCATAGTAAGAAAAGCACAGGTGTTACTAATGATATTAACGGTGGCTTGATCTTTATTCAAGAGTCCTATTAAGCTGTGACAGTGTGAGCCAGCATGCACAATACAATGACCCTTAAAATCAATTGTTGGAATTCAACAATCATTATTTATTTTTTTATTTACACCTGTACTTTGTTCAAGACATGTTAAAACTCTATGAAAAAGGTCTGTGCTGGCAGAGGGATCCCTTATCTGTTGCTGATCCAGAGTTTTCTCCCTTTGTCCCTCCTAAAGTTGTTTTGATTGATAATGATTTTTCATTGTGTTAATGAAAATAAAGGGCTTTAGGGTCGTCATACTATATATTTTATACTCTTGTCTTGTTGTAGTAAATCATTTTTTGACTTTCAACTTTTTCTCAACTGCAACGATTCCGTGTATACAGGGCGATCATTGAAATTGAATTGCATACTTCTGTCTTTACAGGAAGACCCTGCCCTGACACGCTGGGTGTATGCACGCGCTAACCCCTACTTAACCTTCAAGCCCACTTTCAAGACATCTCTGATGGGTGCCATGTTTGGAGTTGTGCCCCTCTTCGTCCTTTACTACGTCTTCAAGACAGACAGGGTATGAGACAAGATGCACTGACCACTCTTGCTTGATTTTCAGTGTTAATGAATAAATGGCACGACTTACCGGTGGCTCCTTAAGCAATAGGTTTAATAACCACCAGGTTTTGGCATAACTAACGTCTATTTCATACAGATTGAGATGCACATGTTAATGTATGACCTAGAGCTGCACAATTAATCGCAATTATATCGAAATCGCAATATGGACTAGTGCAATATCCTAATTGCAGGGGGGGTGCAATATTTGTTGAAGGCAAAATATGTGTCAAACCATTCTGAATGAAGTATTGTGGTGCTGCAGGGACGTCCCGGCCTACAAATTGTATTCTACAGATTAAAGAAAAAATGTGTATATAGTGATTTTTGAGAGGATACTCTCAAAAATCACAATCATCATAATAATTTTCATTTTAATATGTTTTAATGACAATGAGAATAATAGGGCTGGGCGATATGGAGAAAATCAGATATCATGATATTCTTGACCAAATATCTTGATATCGATATTGCGGCGATATTCTAGGGTTGACAATTGGTGCTTTAACAAAATATCTTCACACTTAGATTTTAGATAAATAATCATCAGTAATGTGGACATAATGTCTAAGTGGGTAAAGTAACATTGTATCTTTCTGCTGTTATTTTAACAATACTCAGTGCCAAACTGGTGGTCAAAACAGCAGTGCTTTATTTGATATTACGAATATAAACATATTGGCATGGGAACACTAAGTAATTTTACCATGTTATAGCACTAAAAATAAGTTTTATTAGCCAATCTTATACATTGACGCCTAAAATAATTCCAAAATGTGGTACTTGGTCATGAATGGCATCATAGATCTGAAAAGATATTTAGTTGAGGATTGGGAAACATTATTCTGTTGTAGGTGCGCAGTTGATCTGGATATCTTTTTTGTCAGTTCCATTTACATTTGAAATAAAGGCTTCATTTGAAATGCTGCCTGCTTTCATTTTCCTCCCCATTGTCATGGAGATTCACCCTCTAAATCCTCACCAATAGAAATTTTTGAGAAAATTTGGTGCAATTGTCACACTACTGGGCTATCATGTTCTTCTCCCTCTGTGGGAGGAAAAAAACTGCTCGACAATCACAAAATGCTCACTCATAAAACATGCTATTGAGAAAATGTCTGGAAGGTGAAGAGGGTGATATGACTTTGTTGCCATGGAAACTATTTTAACCCATGTCTGTCGTCTGTTTTACAGGATAGGAAGGAGGAGCAGATTAAGGCTGGAACCCTCGAGCGCAAGTTCAGTTTGTCTTCATGAGACCTCCTTTATGTTCTAGTGATGCCATTGCGTGTGTAATTATTATTAACCAAATAAAATGATATTGTCAAAAACAGTCATGTGGTTTGGATTGGTGGAGGCAAAAGTGGGAAAAACATGATATTGTGAAGGTGGGCACAGTTTACATGTTTACAGACCAGGGTATGGACACAACAAGTATTAGAGCGGCATATTAACCAGTAGACACTGGGGCAGGGAGACTCACCTTGGCGACAACAAGAGTGAATTTACATTTTAGTTGAAGGGAAAACATTGTTGATGACAGTAAGATTACCAACTTAAAATCCCTTGCCACATACATTACAATTTGCACAGGAAAAGTAAATGAGATACACGTCTTCATCATCAATGATCACTGCTGTGCCCTTGAGTAAGCCAGTTTAAAGGGAGGCTGTATGTGACTATGTAACTTGTTAGACAACCACTGTGACCACAAGTGACAATTATGGGATAATGGTGAATTTTGGATAACAGTGGCACAGTAGAGAAGAATATTCAAGTCAGTAAAATGACTCAGTGACTGTTCTACAGAAATATCTAAAGTTTGCCAACATTAGCCACCACAACTTACTGGTCATACCAGACCACTGCATCAGCAAAACCTGGAAGTGTGTTGAGCTGAGAAGGCTGCCTTCTATTGCTTATACATTTGCCATTATACATTTATTTGTAAGAGGTAAAATGTGTTATATATTTGACAAATCTCATCAACACTCAGTTTTTCAGGAAATTAAAGTTTCCATTTAATGGTGTATTTCATTTCCAAACTGTGAAAGTACAGCAGGAAAGCCACACAGAAGGCATACATGTTCAGCATGACTGACCTGTACAGTTGCATGTACAGAAACTATTCATGCAGCAATTCATGACACACAGCAAATCTTTGTATGAATCTTTATAGTGCAACTCAAATCATAGTTGCATAAAATAAATGATGTTGTACCTTCTGTATTGTCATCAAACAACACAAGAAAGCCAAGTTCCACAAACCTTTTTTTTCGTCTTTTGTATCACAATATTTGGTTCAGATTTCATCTCAGTTTGTTCTACTTTTTGCTGGGCTTCCAGTTGGGATTAAAGTGGCTGCGGAGAGATTCCCAGCACTGGTAGTAGCTCTTGTCAAGTTTCTGGCATGTTTGTAGACCCCACTTGGTCACTGCCATACTGAAGGATGACTCAAACATGAAAGCCTGAAGGAAGGGAAGACAACGCATGTAACAGATATAATCACTGGTGGCACTGATTGGATTTCCAACTTTTAATTTTGCTTCTCTAGTTGACCTTGAAGCTTTATATGTATATTTATTTTACCATGGTTCCCTCAGCCACCCTCTCAGGTTGGAGCTCAGCGGCGCTGTTCTTCTCAAAGCATTCAGCGTCCGGGCCGTGTGGGGTCATCGCGCTGTGGAGGCTTGCCCCTCCTGGCTGGAAGCCCTCCTCTTTGGCTTCATAGTGGCCTTTGATCAGACCCATGAATTCACTCATGCAGTTACCTAAAATGACAAGCAGGAGGCGCTGTAACAACACTGTAACGTGTACACTTTGCTGTATGAAAGGCAATGATTTCCACTAGATGGCCTTGTATATCTGTGGTGAAAACAGACAAAAGGTGCTGTAGCCGTACAGCGGGTGGATTGTTATCACCTGCTGTCTTGAAACTGGTTGTGTAAATGGACATGTCAGCTTCTGACTGGCTTGTATTATTTCCATGATACACTACAATGCGCTTCACTAGACAGAAGTGGACATTTCCATTCAAATAAGGATTCAATTTTAGCCACATCTCAACAACCTAGTTCTCAACATTCATTGTCTCATTCTTTGTTTAAGTCTTCTTGTCCTCCCCTGCAAAATGTGAACAAATCACTTTAGAGTTGAAGCAAGGTGTGTGTGCGTGTGTGTGTGTGTGTGTGTGTGTGTGTGTGTGTGTGTGTGTGTGTGTGTGTGTGTGTGTGTGCGTGCGTGCATGTTATCATGGTCTTACGGTGATAGTATGGTGGACGGAAGGTGCGGTCAGCCACACCCCACCGAGGGGGGAAGATGACAAAGTCAGCAATGGCCACACCTGGTCGCGTGGATTTGGCCGTCAGCACAGTAAAGATAGATGGATCCTACAGGAAGATCAATATGTGACTTGAGAATTAAGACTTCAAAGAGAAATGAATGAATTTCTTGTACATATATTGAAAAGTAGTGTAGTATTTTGGAGTGTGTCTTTAAACATGACTCTCACCGCATGGTCGAAGGCCACAGCGTTGATAACCATGAAGTTCTCCAGGTTGTATTTGTAAGGTGTGTAGTTCCCGTGCCAAGCTACCACATTGAATGGAGAGAAACCCTACATGCAGAGCACAGAACCAAACAAATAAGACGAGTCTGCCCAAGCGGTAAACACAAGAGACTTTAAATTGAGCTTTTCACAAGGAATAATGAATAATGTCTTTGTAATCTTAAATTCACAGAGAGTACTTCTTGACATGAAGAGAAAAAAACTGGTCATAATGAAAAGGGTTGATTGTGAAAGAGGGTGTGCTTCTTTCATCTCTTTCATTCCCCCTGTTCTTTGTGATAATAGGCTCCAGGTATTGTGGGGTAATTGGCTTCCCAATCAAACTTTCCCAAACTTTGAGCATTTTGATGGAGCGGCACAGTTATGGGGGGGGGGGAGGTGCAGAGATATTTCTTTATCTTGATTGTTAAAACCACAGCAATTTCATATAGTTTCTCTGTTCTGATAATGCCACTGCGAAAAAAGACATTCAACAGCAGCTCTAAAATCAATATAGTTCATTATAACTCAAACTGCCTCCTTAGTGACCTCCGTGCTCCTTGCACACATGCTCACGTACACTACCACACATGAACAGCTAGTACACACAAACAATGAAACACACATGCATACACAAACATGTGCGTGAGTAAATTCATACACATTACATAACTAATAAACACTAAGAGCAAGTCTTAACCACACAGATTTACTGTAGCTACCATACCAAAAGGCCTTCGGGAAACCCAGTGCATCTCTTGGACATTCATCTGTGGTAACTCTACTACATTTTATTAAAGTGAAGGAAAAAAAATGGAGGAGAGCAAGCACTTGCACATACATGCACACAAAACACAAACATATTGGCCCAGTCGAGCAAATAATAAGTTAATTTGAGCAATTTCAGCACTCTGCGGGGGAACAAAACAGCAGGACCAGACGGGAGCAGCAGCATCTTCCCTGAGATGACGCCCGCGTCCCCCCACCATATTTTCTTACCCCTGTAGCCTCACCCTCCTTGCTCGGGGAAGGGTGGACACCAGGAAAAGAGGGTCAGGTGCAGCCAGCAGCCTCCACCTCCGACACCCAGCACATAACAGGGCACGGATACTCAAGTAGAGGCAGCAAGAGAGATGGAAAAAATGTTTGTTTTGCTACAAAAAAAGACACTATCTTGCCCTTGTGTAGTTTATACAATGAATAATAACAGTGTGGTTTGACATGGTTTCCACAGTAACAACCCCTGCCTCTAAAAAAACCTCTCCTTCCACCTCCTCCCTGTCTCAGTAGAAAAACCTCCTTTCACACATTATGTGTTGATCCAATTATGCGCCCAACAGGACATTTGGGGAGGGGCGGATCATTCCACGAGTGAAATATGCTGAAATTAATGCTTAACTCGGAAAAAGGTTTTTCCTACAAAGCAAAGCTTCACAGGTACACAGTCTAGAACTCCAGAATGCCATAGCTAATTATGAGTGATTAAGGCTCATAAGGGAGCCGAGGCGGAAACCTGCTGAATGGATAACAGCTAACACTTGGATATTAAATCATCAGGGATGGCAATTCAATCGGCAGGAGCAGTTAATGGATCATATGCTTCACTTGGACAGTTTCCTGTTTTGTTGCGGTTCAATGGTGTTTTCTGAAGCGTATGCAAACCTAAATACGGTAATAGGGCAAGTGTGCCATATGAGTCTGTGTACATGTGAGTGTACTAACGCACAAAAACTGAAAATATCACCAAAAAAAACACCTGTTGGCAGGAGAAGAGCTTTCCTTGGTACTTGTTGATGACGGTATAACCTGTGGCCACTGTGCGATCCTCATACCAAGCAACTGGACACAGGAAATCCCTTGGGTTGGCCAGACCATTGGCTCCTGCAAAACATACATGAATGGTCATACATATGCACACATACACAAAACATTGAAATTCTACACACTAGTGCTGAGGGGCCAATGCTCCTTGCAATGGCCGCACCCATCTAGAATAAACAAAGTGTTTTTCTCTTCTATCGCTGCTTCCATACTGCTATGTAACTATTATATACCGTGACACAATGTTTTTTTTCTTCTTTTTTTACTATTTACAATGTTTATAGTATTTTCTTCATTTCTAGCTGTGCACTATTGATATGATGACAAAATGTATATTTTTTTTTTTTGTTGAAAACCAATAAAATCCTTATTTAAAAAAGACATTTTCACCTGATGTTAGCGCTAGATGAAAAGTTAATGGATCACTAAAGTTATTACAATTCATCCCAAAGAAACATAAATATCTGTGCCAAATTTCATGACAATCAATCCAATAGTTGCTGAGACATTTCGCTTAAAAATCAAAAATTTGAACCTCATGGTGGCGCTAGAGGAAAAGTCAGGAGGTCACTTAAGTCATTAGGATTCATCTTCTGGGGATCATGAATGCCTGAACAAAATGTTATTGCAATCCGTTGAATAGTTGTTGAGATATTTTGGACAACTATACAGTAGGTAATAGAAACAAACACAAAGAGGTTGTTGGCCGCTTTAAAGAAAGGATGAACATAGGAGACACATATCCACACTCAGAGACATCGCACAGACACACACCTATGGGTCCCAGGTCAGGGAGTTCAAAATGGGCTCCATACACCTCCAGTATATAGCCTCTGGTTTCTCCAAACACATCCACACTGAAGCGCATCCCTTGCTGGAAAAAACATAAGTGGTGGTGAGGGGAAATGAACAGCTGTTATGAATCACATGTGGGATGTACCAAGGCTGGGGGGAGGGGGGGCTTATGGGTTCATGGACTAATGTGTTTGGGAAAACTTGCATCCTGGTGGTCAGGCTTTCTGTAGCTCAAACCTCTTTGTACTGTTATTTATCTTTACGGTAATTTTTGAAGAAGTACCAAACCATGTCTTTCAAAATATGGTAAGTGGGGTGTGGGGGCAGACACAGTGGTACATTTCTGTGTGAAAACTGGGGAAATGAAAAACATAGACCTCACCTGGAGGACACAGATCTCGTTCGGCTCGACCATTATCTTCCCAAACTCTGTGGTGATCAAGATCTTACCCTGCTGGGGAACTAGAGCGACAAACAGAGAAAAGAAAATTTGAAGGAGAAGAAGGGCCAGGGATTGAGCTATCATTGTTCTCGTGATGAATCACAGTGAAAACCACCAACAGCCCTTTTCCTCACCAATCAGAAAGTCTCCATCTGAGTTGTTGAAGCACCTGGAATGAGAAAGAGAAAGAGAGACAGAGAGAAAAAGAGAAAGAGAAAGAGAAAGAGAAAGAGAAAGAGAAAGAGAAAGAGAAAGAGAAAGAGAAAGAGAAAGAGAGAGAGAGAGAGAGAGAGAGAGAGAGAAAGAAAGAGAGAGAGAGAGAGAGAGCTTGGAAATTATCTTTAAAGTATACCCAAATATTATAGTTATAATATAATATTAGCTATCATATAGATGTTTGATGTGTGGAAATGCATCTATTTCTTATAAGACATATTTGCACACAAATACAGACTCACCTGTCAACCATGGAGGTGTTGCAGGTATACACATGGATGCCAATGCCGTTGCGAGATTTGGCATCTCCGGCACCGCAGACAGTATGCAGACCCTGCAACATGCCAATTAGTGAACTGAGCATCTTTAATGAAAAAATAATATGGGGGGAAAAAACTCACAGCCACAAAGTCCACTTTCTTCTCTGTAGATTTGGGGATGGTGAACGGCAGCCATCGCAGCTGTGAGAGAAAACTCAGAGTCAGAATCTACTTATTCAGTTTAAACAGAGAATTTAAAGGAATTCCTTGGTGCAGACAAGCGTTATAGGAAATATTTAGAATATTAGCAGGAATTCAAACATTTTGAGCCCTTATATACCTGGTTAGGGTCTGGTTCCACCTCGTTCCAGTTCTCTGTTAGGTTTCCACAGGGCACTGCGGTAAAAGGCTTATGTTTGACAGACGGCAAGATGCGGTACAACCAGCTGAAGAAAGAAAAATAACTAATGTTAAGTCATTCCTTATGTCTAAGCTTCATTTTGGTCTTAAGTGAGCTGATTTAAATGTCAGGAATAGATGCATACCTCCTCTTATTGGCTGGCCGCGGGCAGGTGAAGGCCGAGCCAGAGAGCTGCTCAGCATAGAGGCCGTAGGGACAGACCTGAGGATTGTTCTGTAGAGAATCCAGTGTGTTAAGACAGGATGCTCATACTTGTGTTATGTGACGTGTCCGCACAGGTCTGTCTGAAGTATAATATAGTGTCTGATTATTTATTCTTTTGCAGTCACATAAGGCCAGTTAGTCAAATGATTAAAAGTGACTCAATAGATGTTAGGAAGAAAGGCAAGCTGAAGCTGACTAGGAAAGAGTCACATTTCCTAACTCCAGTGGTGTTCCAATGCAATTCACTAAGCAAAATATTTTAGCAAAATGACTAAATAAATAATGATCCCAATGCGTTTTTTGGGGATGTGTGTGTTACCTGTCCCTCAGGTAAAGATCCAGGACAGCGAGGGTCTTCAGAAGAGAACTCGTTCCCAAAACCGCTCATGTACTGCAAGCGACATTCAAGTTAAGCCAAGTTAAAGTGAAAAATAAAATAAAAAAATCACATGTAAACACCATGCAGCTTCATTGTAATGCAGGATAAATGTGTTCATGCTGGTTATAATTAAATTGGAAGGCTTGTCATTAAGGCTTGTCTTTTTGTTAATTGTTGTCACATTGATTCACATTAGATCTATGATAAAAACAACTGCAGTTATGCCAAATTTCCCCCTTGCAGTCATCCATTATTTGTGTTATTGTGTTACAGCGACAGAGTAATTATCCACAGTACTTTTTGATCAATATTTTCAATTATGATAGGATTATTACTCTTCTGCACTGACACTGATCAAAAGCAACTATGGCTAAACTATGTCTTCCCCTACAACAGAGAAACTTGGCACAATGTAAAGAAATCTTGCTGAGTCATTATTGGTCTGCAAAAAAGCACGCTCACAGGCATCTATGGGTTCCATATGTGCGCGTTCACGCGTGTTTGGTGTGTGCGTAAAAGCGTTTCTGAGTCTCCAGTTTGTTCTTCGAGAAAGAATGTTATGTAATGTTTTAATCAACTAAGAGTAGCAAGACGGGCAAAAACATCAACAACATTTGGCAAAAAGGTTAAAATCGTATGAACTGTCAGTCATAATCAGGTAATAAGTAATTTAGTCACGTTTATTCTTAAATGCTTTTGAGTGAAAACGTATGCCAATGAGCTGACACAACACTCCACTAACGCCTTAGACAGTATACTGAAATACATTATAAGAATGCTTTTGCATCGACAAACCACTGAAATAATGAATGTAGCCTTCACTGAGAGCCCATGTTGCACTGAATGGTTTGGAGGTTTGAAACTTTAACTTTTAATGGCCGTTACTAAAATACATGTATGTAAAATGTTTTTGTTTTTTAATTGACACGAGGCTTTTACACTGAAATATTATTGTTCTGTGAAGCTGTCGAGGTGTCTCAGACCACAGCTGGGCAGCTGCTGAATGCACCACTCTGATTGGTCGAAGGCAACGCCGCCCTACAGCCAGTCGGTCTGCTTCTGTTATAGTTAATGATGGCGTGATCGTAGTATTAGAAATAATGTTAAATAGAAACGCTGCCTTACCTTGAATCCAGCCATTGTGCTGTGTGTTAAAACTTTCCTGTAGCGTCCTGAAGTGTCTCAGTGGTTACAAATTAACTTGCAATTCCCTTGGACCAAAATCCACTGCAGGGCGCGTGCATGCCAGTATATAAACTACGTGGAAAAGGGGGCTGGATTCATGCTCTTTCTCAATCTGGCTTTAATTAGGCCTTGACTGGCTCTGTGACGCAACAGCAGGGTCTCATGCAAAGTTTTAAGGACGGGGTCGGATGGGCAAAATGTGCGCAAACAAGGACCAGTGTCACTGCCAAGACAAACAAGAACCAAGACTGCATTTAAAATGCAACATAAATGTTACAAATATGACCTATTTAATACAGTTCATGATGGAAAGAAAGACTGTATCTCAGGTTATGGTTTTACAGGCAACTGTAATCCTATCAGAACATTTTAGCATATTGATAAAGGGAGAAGATGCTATCATCAACTAATTATAGCTAGTAATATAAATATTATAGGCCTATGTAGGCTATACGGAAGTAAGAATAAATAAGCAGCCTATACATGATGGTGTATACAGACACAATATTAGTCTGTTATAGTGGTGACCCTGGGACTGCTTGTGCAAACAATGGTGTCATGCACATCCTCACGTCCTGCAAAACAAACATCTACACGCAAAAATCTATTAGAAGGGTTTTCAGTTTAGGCCCCCAGTCCCACATTTTTTGTAACCTACCTTTAGTAGTTTATTCTAAAAATAAGTGTTTAGACTGCAATGGAGGAAAACGTGTCAGCAGCCTGAAAAGTTGGGTGCCACCATCTCTCTGGATTTTATGCTCCACAGGTTCATCAATATGTCCTTATAACTTTGTCATGCTTAACACACGCTGACTTACTGATTTATTTAAAGTGAGTTATCATTCCTGTACAGCTGCTCAATTAATTGGCTTCTGCTAAAACCCAGCATAATACAGAGGTTAACCTCTGCATGCTGCAGCGAGCTCTTGATATGAACAACAACAGAAGGCCTCCAAAAGGCCTATACATTACTTTAGGCAAAAATGTATTCAGTTCATTTCTTGAAATAGATGGTCAAACGAGGGGTACCTAATGTCCCCCGTGCAGCATGTATCAAAAAGAATCAATTTCGCCTCTCTTAGTCTTGCTTCGCTTCCCCTCTTGTCAATTTCTTTTCTTTTTGGGAGGTGTTGGGGAAGGGTAAATGATGGCAATTCTTATAGCGAGGCGCAAATAAACTCGCCACAGCAGAAGTAACTGTTCTCAGGCGAGGCGTGCAGTCAGGCCCGGGCCCCCCGCTGGCAGCCAGTCAGGGTGCTGTGCCAAAGACGAGAAAGCCCAATGGCAGGAAAATATCACGTCCCAGTCTCCGGAAATTGATCTGCTCCTTGTATGGAGAAAGAAATTGAGTGATTTTAATTTCATCCCCGACTCTGATGATAGAATTCTAGAGTATTTGGGTCCAATCCGGATGGTGCCTGTGTGTTTTAGGAGAGGCAGGAATAGCAGGAGACGGGAGAGAGGAGACTGTTGTTGCCTACTGATAGTTATATCTATGCATGTGTAAGTGGGCCATAAATGCTTTGTTATTAGATGCCTGCTGAACTCAATGGCGTGATGGTAAATGGTACACTCACCTGGCATAGTCAAGCACAGAGAGAGAGAGATTGCTTGTTTATGCAAGCAATCTCTCTCTCTTTCTCTTTCTCTCTCAAACACGCACACTAGCATATTCTGTGTGGCATCTTTAGTCTTTCATCATAGCAAATACAAGTGCACAAACCTTCATTCCTACTTACAATGTATATGCTATTTTAACCTCTTTTTCTATACTCGGACCTTCTTTAAAGGGTAGTTTCACCTACACACACACACACACACACACACACACACACACACACACACACACACACACACACACACACACACACACACACACACACAGTATTGTTTGGTTTTATTGGCCAATGTTGTCAGATATCTGCTTTCAAGACTTCTTTTACCACCTTAATGCAATGGACATGAAAGTCATTTTGTAAGTACTGCTCAAATCTTTAAAAAATAATTGAATAAAAAATAAAACTCATTGCAATGTGTCTTTTTCAGAATCAATGTCCTAGATACTACAGACAATGAAGACCTAACTGTGGACTGTTTCCATTAGAATAGCACCACAAAAAAAAAAAAAAAACATTGTATCGGAGTGGTGGCAGAACTCTCAAACACAGAAAACCTCAGCCTTGTGAAACCTACATGGCTATATGTTTATCTGAGAAAAAGCGTTTTTTCCTAATTGTGTTATTTGGGTGAATTGATTCTTTAAAGGCCCTGCACACTTACACAGCTGTTGTCAATTATTCTGGCTAATTAGAGTTGGGTGAATCAATTGTGGGAATAATGTAAAGTCCCTAAACTCAATGCACAAGTAAGAATTATAAAGGTGTGATTTGTCCAGCCCCAATAGGTACAACAAAGCTAACAGAAGAGTCCAATGAAATGTCAATCAAGCACATATTTTGTTGCAGGGTGTGCAGGGCCTTTACGATTACCAATATTATGGTATTATATATTATCAAGTCAGCCAGCATGCACTGTGGACCTTTTCCACAGCAGACATTTTGACTTGTCATAGTAGGAGAAGCACAGCTGAAATTGATAACCTTAACAATGGCTCAATTCCATCAAGTGTCCCAGTAAGATATTTCAGTGAGTCAGCATATGCACAATACCAGGGCCTCTCCTAAGTGGAATGCAGCCATTATTAATGGTTTTGAATACACCTGTGCTTTTCCTACTATGACATGTCAACATGTCTGCTGTGAAAAAGGTCTAATGCTTTTGCAATGCCATACATATAGTATACTTTACAATATGTATCATATGGTCCAGATACATTCAGGGATTTTCAAATGATAGTCAAACCTTAAAGACAATATACTGCCAGAGTTCTAGTGGTTAAAAAAAAAGCTTTTACCAGTGCATTATACTGTGTACTTCTGATTAAATTAATCAGCCAGTTGCAAGTAGCAACAACTAATTAGTGTGTGCTTACACACTTTCCTGCTCGTTACTCTGATGAGATTATTTGTCTTGTCTTTATTCTCCTTTGAGCATGGGGAAAGCTGCTGTCACATATACTCTTTAAGACACAAAGCAAAACACCACTATACAGTATAGACTGGTGTTGAATTTACACAAAACATGAAATTGAGTCGTTTGTCAGTCTGCTGATATCACACAAAATTCATCCGTCATTGCGAACCACATCAGATTTCTTTTGATGGTAGCGATGCGCTTTGTTCTGATTGGCGACGTCTTTGTATTCTGTAGAGCTGCTACAGCGACGTAGAAATTGCTCAATATGGTCAAAAGATACAATACAAAAACTTTGTAATGAACACAGGTGGACACGGTGTGGGCTTTCACCAACTGGCCTCTCATCTTGTGTATCACTGGTAGTTAACTGCTGTATTTGGATGTCACATCTAACAAGAAATAACTTAGATTCTTGTAATTACAGCCCTGTTACACACTATTGCAGCTTAACGTTAAATGACTCCTGACATGAGACATACACACACACACACACACACACACACACACACACACACACACACACACACACACACACATTTGACAGCTCTATTTAACGCTGATTAGATTTGCAAGGACATGTAGTATACCCTCACTGTCTCTCCCTGAGTAGGTTGAGTATCTCCTGAATCCTATCTATCGTGGTAATGTTATGCAAATGGTTTAATAGGAAGATAAAAGACTGTTGCAGCGTGTGGCGCTCTCCTGGTTCACAGCCTAGTGTTTCCAGGACGATAGCTCTAACAAGGAGGGCACTATTTGGGAGTCATTAAATGATGGCCTTTCTGACATGCACCCGCTCACCACCAGCGCCACCCGCCCCGCATTGGCCATTAAAGCGCCTCACACCCACACCAAGACACACGCTACAGACGCCTTTTAGCGCCAGCTCCCAGTTTCTTACACATCACAGTGTCACAGAATAGAAAATTACACTCTCCTCCCACAGAGAAAATTGCTTTGGAATTGCTTGGTTATAAAGATGTGCTTTAAAGAGATGGGGGTGCATGCAATAAAAAGGACACACACAAACACAATTACTTAAGCACTCTAAGGACAATTCCTACAAGTTAATCAGAGGATTTACCAATTATTGATGTCAAAAGGATTTTGTTGTGTATCTGTTTGTGGCTTATGTTTGTGTAATGCATGGGTTTGCCTTTGCATTTAAGGTATTTAGTATGCATTTGTGCTGAATTATGGCAGAGCAAATACCGTACACATGAAACACAATCTCCAAATGAGTTTCTTCTTTGATACACAGCCACAGATGAGTTATAAATCAAACCAAGACATGAAAATAGCCACAAACAGTAGGGCTGATGTAAGAAAAACAATGTAATGCACCATAGCAAAGACAACAAGAAAGGTGGATTAGTGTCATGAGACAAGAGGCGTGATGGAGATGAAAGGGAGAAAATACAATGTGGAAAATAGTAGAGAGGACAGAAGAAATGAGAAAAAAGATGTAGGGTGGTAGTAAAGATAAGTAAAGATAAATGGACAAGGAAAGAAGGTCTCTAAAGCTGCAGACACACTGACCAGTCGGCAGAAAAGGCATTTGGACTGATCAGTCTCCCCGAGTTGGTCAAAAAAGTGCCTCAGAACACACCAAAGCGACGTAATACATCTCCATAACAGCAGGCGGCGCTAATCTGTATTGTCGCCCAAAAATGAAAACCGGCAGCTGATGGGACGAACGCGTCACATGGGTCTAGTTTCTCTGAAAATTCAAAGACTATATTATATATTATATTGTACTAAAATAGTTCACCAAAACATGTTTCTGAAAACATTTTAAGCAAGAAATAGGCCATGCAGTTGCTGAATCTGTCTTCATTTCAGATCGACAAAGGTCAGTTTAAAAAAATTTCGTCAGATTTTGAGAGACTCTAGTCACGTTCATTCCGCTCCCCATTTCCGGGTGGCAATATTTTTTTCCCCACTATGGCCACGCCAAGACCCGCCCTTCAATAGCATTCACACACTACTATTGGCCAGGCGTCCATGCTTACGTGTACAGGTCCTATCCCCTGACCAATCCCATAACCCTAACCTTGACCACTCAAGGTCAAATGCCTAACCCTAACCAATCGAGTTGCTTCGTAGGGCGGGTCTTGGTGTGGCCATAGTGGGATTCGTAATGTTGCTTCCAGGTGAGTACTCTACCAATCAGATGGGTCATTTGAGTCGACGGCCCCTCGGACGGACGACGGCACGGAACACACCAAACAGACTTGAGTCACTGACCTCGCCAGATTGTCCACCGGCCGATTATCGGCTTGGTGTGTCAGCGCCATTTTTACGTTAATCTTGATCGGTATAAATATGCGAGGACAGTCGATAGTAGTAGGGCGAGCTAGCTACCGGCAGGATAGAGACAGGGTAGGTGAATTTAAACAATGTCTGAATTGAAAATGCATCTTGTTGTCATGTAAGGGCCCTGTTCATGTTGCACAGACATTTTAATTGCATTTTGTGTCTGTTAAGAGGCACAAAGGCACTCTAAAACTTGCACCGACAACTGCCGTTTTAGCTAAGTGGAAGCTCGTAGACGTAGCAGCAGCTACTGTGTGTTGACCGCACCAATTTTTTTTCTATCTTTTCTATTTTTTTATGACTGTACTCGCATATTTATAGCAATCAAGATTAATGTAAAAATCGGCCGGAATTCTCCTTTAAGTCGCTAAAAGGAAGTAATATACAAATCCAATATGCAGTAACTAAATATGTGTTCAAAATTGAGTTAGGACTTGAATTGTAATCAAAATCCTCATAGAAATTTCTAATTTCTGTTAAAACAGCTTTGGTTTTTTGCAGTAAATACAAAAGCAAGCTAAAAACCAAGCCAACTGCACTCTGGTTAGTTGATATGTGGGAAAAGAAAGAAAGACAGCCAACAAGACAGCTAAAATAGATCTATGTAAAATGTTAGGAAAGCAAACCATGGCTAGCTAAAGCTAAAAGTACCTTTACTTATTTATTTTTCCTCTCGCTATCGTCTGTAGTTGAAAAGGTTTTACATTTTGATTAACCATCGTCTTGTCTTAAAAAATAAACTGTTTGTAGACTACTACTGTTTGTAGACTACATTTTCAAAGCATTTTTTAGATAATTTTTAGGTTTATGGTAATGATATATTTTTTTTAATTAAGGTAGGCTACTACAACCTTAGTGCTGGCCAGCTTTAAAACTAATAAGCATGTTTTCTCAACTTTATTGTTCTGTGCCTTTGTAGGACACAAAGTTGTTGTGAAATTGTTTATAAATGTCAATAATGCAAGTGCATTTATGAGAGAAGGAGCAGTATTAGTTGGAAATGGTGATGTTAAGCTATGGTCACTGCAGCAATATGGTATTCACACCATGCAGGCATCCTAAAACCAAGCAATTCCAGTTGTCAGTTCAAAGTGAGTTGTGAATAGATATGCATTATTCTATATATTTGTATCCACCTCTGCAACCTGTTACCCTCTAGATGAGCTACGTGGTGGCATGCTGTAGTTAACATAAAACACCCTATGAGCAGATAATGAGGCGTACTGAGCCACAACAAATTTCCAGCTATAAGATTGTGTGTCACACTGTCTCTGGACCCGACCCAGCAACACATCAGACACCTCATCACGAATAGAATTAGCTCCCTGGATAGAACCGAAATGACAGTGGCTGGATGTTTGGCAGGAAGCATAATGGCGCTGGGCTGCTGGTGGTGTTTTCCTTGTAGGGGAACCAAAGGGCAGGAATGTGTATCAGTCCAGACACTTAGTGTGGTGCCAGTTATACCATTCACCCCTCCCTCTAGAGTGTGTGGACAGGTGGTGAGGATGCCTCCTCTAAATCTGCAGTTTAGCTAGGTGGTCTTGAGGGGTGGTGTGAGATGTGTAGAGGGAAACTTGAGGTGAATGGTCTTCGGACAAGGAATGAGTGTGTTCAACATCAGAGAACGAGGAGGGTGTGTTTATATCGGTGTGGTTTTCTTGTCCAAGTGTGTGTTTGACTGGTGCAAGTGTGTGACTGATCAATCTGGCAATGATCGTGTGCGAGTTTCGGTGTGTACTTGCACGTGTCTTGTCTCCGTGTATGCATGTGTCTGTCCCCAGCACCATCATTAGGTCGTAGGCAGTCCCAGTGTTGGGGGTGTAGCTTGGTTGCTCCAGCGGCCTCTCAGGCCAATTTAGGGGGAGAAAAGCACTTCGATCCTGGCCTGCAAGTCTGAGGGTCCCCAGCGGGAGGCAGCGCAGCCCTGCAATCTATATTGGATTTATTCCTTTCCCATCTACAGGCCTCACACACCCCACAGAGAGGAAGTCTCAACTGCACTCTCACTGTCCCCTAAGACAATATGTTATGGTACACACATGAGTACACATAATTGTGTAAACACACACATGCAGACACACACTCAGGCACACACACCTAGTCTATTTTCAAAGCACACTCCCCCACAGCAAGGAAGTTATAACGGCACACTTTCTGTCGCTGTGGGAGCTGGACCGGGGTCAAGGTATACTGAGATTTGTGAGAGACAGACAGACAGACAGACAGACAGACAGACAGACAGACAGAGTGACAGAGTCAGAAATAACCATCCAAGCTATTGAAACAGTGAGTTATTTGAGCCTGACATTGTTTCTCTCGTGAAAATATTGTTCAGATGTATAAAGGCCAGGGTGTAAAGTGCATTTTTATCACATTAAAGCAAGAAAAAAAGAATTTACATAAAACTCAGACAAGGTCAGGGAGAAACAAGGTTCTTAATTTAGTCTAATCAACTGTCATTTGCATCGCGCCATTTGCGCAAGGTATTGCCACTAACTGAATAAATGGACTTCTTCAGACTCGAGGGGGGGCACTCTGGTTTTGATAAGCTGGCAACATAACTGATTTGCATATATTACTTTGATTATCTCATTACAAGGATGATTCTTGCGGAATTTTTGACACTCGCGCAATCGAATTAAAATTAAGGCACGCAATCAATAAAAGGGCAACGCGGCTGTGAAAGCACACGGCACCCCAGGTTTGTATGGTCAACTAGCGATGATGATGACGGTTATGATGATGTGGCAGGTGATGATGGCCATGATGATGATGATGATGACCTCTTCAGCTCACGAGCTCCTGGACTCCGTAGTGGGTTTACGAGAGTCTCGGGCTCTTGATTCCTGTGATCAAAGCAGTAATCAGTGGAGACAATGGGGGCCGTGAAATTGCCGCTCTCGTGTGGTTGACCTATGCACCTGCCATGAATCCAAGAGTGGCCCGCAGGCGGCTCATGTTCCCGCAATCGATAATAGCGCTCACATCTTTCCTCCGACTCAACCCATCTGTGGAATGATGAAATCATGCGTAAAGACGCACACGCCTCAGATAATTTTGCGATGCAGTATCCACAATAACCTGACACATTACCGGGAACAGGTACAGGCGTGAGGGCCTTCACTTCAGCAGAGCTGGGTAGCCAATCATCTGTCACCAAAACCTCCAACATTGGTATGATGAGTCTTAAATATCAAATGTATCTTTTGGGTTTGATTCTACTTCACATGTAGCTTTGAAAAACTGCATTTCCTTCAAATTCTGCATGATTTTTTTTTGTGTTCTCATGGCAAAATCTACAATACTACATTATGACAAAAGGCTCATTTGTTACCACACACAATTTATCTGAGGGAAGAAGATTTGGAGGCTCCTTCAATCCTCTTCTAACAGACTCTCACTCGTCTGCACACTAACTAACTAACTAACCGGGAGCAAAGGCACACATCCACGTTTTAAATTCGTGATGTAAATAATTATAGGCCTGGAAATTGATTTCCTTACGACCTTCTCGAGCAAACGAGGTCTCCGAAATCCCCCCAAAGAAAGCTACTTCTGTTGAAGCATTAAGTCATTAATTATTTTCCTTACATAAGGACAAATTATCGAGTCAGTTGAACGAAATTAGAACCCTTTGTTTCTGATCAGACCGCATTACCGCTGGAAATTACGGATGATGGCAGCGTGCGCGCTCGCCTTTGTTGTTTCGATCATCGCCTGTCGCTCTGAACTCGCTCTAACAAAGTCATTAAATTGACTCCCTCTCGCTCTCATTATGCTGGCTGTTAATAACCGCTAATTAACTTTGCTTACGCGCGTCTTAAAAGCCTCCCACCCCTCCCAACACACACACACACACACACACTCTCTCTCTCTCTCTCTCTTTCTCTCTCTCTCTCTCTCTCTCTCTCTCTACCTCCTTTCCTTCTTTTTCTGCTTGGCCTCTCGAGCAAGAGCAAGTGTCCAATTATGTCAGAGCGCGAGGATGGATGGAGGATGAGTCGTTGTCACCAAGGCCACGAGCCAGTTGGTGCATTAGTAGTGCATTGTGGACCAGTATTTACACGTGTTGCGTATAGGGACACACTTGTGGGATAATAGAAATCTGAATGCAAAATAAATAACGGATACATGTCTATTGTATGGATGTGGGGTTCAACTTCCAATAAATTACTTTATTCCTATTCCTGGATTGTGCAATATGAAGGAAGAACAATGTTTTTTTCTTCAGTTTCTGTTATAGGCTATTATAATAAATGGGTCTTACCAGTTAAAGCAGTTTGCTATTCCGTCCAGGAGATGGCGCCAGTTGAATGACCCGCAAGGCATAGCACAACCTACTGGTCCAAAATGATGGACATCATTTAGCCTATATCACTTCCGTGGCTTTCACTGGCGAGTCTGAAAGGGAGCAGAGAAAGCCTGCATCCCTTAGGAAAGACCTGTTAAATGTACTTATGCCATGTTTTTAGGCTAATACACCAAATCCTCTTCTGACTTCAATATATGTTTCAATTAAATGGCCAAGGTGCATGGCACCAGAAAGGCCTGCAGACCAATACACAGTAGCACAGCAGCAGTGTCTGAGCTTTTGAACGAGCAGAAAGCATGCAACCCGGTGTTTCCCCTGGATATTATCAAGTTATGATGTTATGCAAATACAGGGGAGGCGGTGCTGAGGTGGTGCTGAAACGGAAGGCGGCCTCTCTTCGCCATCTCTTCACCTGCACGTCAAATAAAAGGAAAATTGAAAATGTGAAAATTGCGCTCAGACTATTCCGTCCCCCTCTAATGTATGCGCGTAATTAGTGCATTTAAACAAAGCGCGGATGTCCTGCTGGCTGAAATGACGGCTGACATCTCTTTTTCCTCAGGGTTAATAACAGTGCGCGGATAAATGAATCAAATTGTGGCCCCTAAATTACAGAGCGACTCTAAATACCCGTCTGTATTACGCACGTCTGTTTGTGACCGCGCAGGAATAGGCATAACATTTTATATTGTTATTACACCCATTACAATGACGCGCGTGCAAATAAACAAGCTGGGAAGTTTGACACCAATAAGTTGCAGATGGATTGAATCTGACACGATCCGTGTGGAATATTAGAGCTAAATGCCGAAGACAACACGACGACTGCCTCTGTTGTGTCTTCTAACATACACTTTATATTTAGCTACACAAAAAAGGTTAATCAGAAAAGCATTATTTTTCTACTTCCATCAGTGTTGGTTACATTTTTGTGAGGCTGTTAAATAAAAAATAAAAAAGTTGGGTTTACCTGCACTGAATCTACTAAGCGCCGGCACCTTAACTTAACAGATCAATGGCGCTCTTATTCCAGTTTCAATCACAAAAGGGTCATAAAGCTATCGCTTAAAATATATATAAAAGAAAAAAAAGAATAACGTGTGCAATTTTCTGGACATATATTTTATTGTTATTTTTCGTTTGGTGCGATGCTCTAGCTCGTGCAGATACATAACGGAGGGGAAGAAGAAGAAGAAGAAGAGAGAGAGAGAGAGAGAGAGAGAGAGAGAGAGAGAGAGAGAGATAAATTGCAGCTTGCTGAAGTTTTTGGATTGAATTCTGAAAATGATCCTTTTAACAGTGATGGGCTCTGAGGCGAGGATAAGGGTCATGCCATTCACAGCGGGTTAAATAGACTTTCATTTAAAATTACATTCTCGATCCATCTCTCCATCTCTCCCCCTCTCCTCAGCGGAGTCCCTGCGTGCTGTCCCGACTCCCTGTGCGGCGTCTCATCACCGTCGCGCCACCCTCACTTTTTAAGTCAATCCACAACTCCAGCAGAGAGCAGGCAATTGAAGGGAGAGAGAGAGAGCAAGAGAGCAAGAAAAAGAGATAGATAGATAGATAGATAGATAGATAGATAGATAGATAGATAGATAGATAGATAGATAGATAGATAGATAGATAGATAGATAGATAGATAGATAGATAGATAGATAGATAGATAGATTATTTTTTCCTGTTAAAACACAATATTCAGATGCTACAACCTGAAACACGTTTAGGAAAAATTAAGATCCCAATGTTGATATTTCAATTTGTGACTCAATCTCTGACATGGCTGTCATCGCAGGTGCTCTGAGGTTGAACACAAACTCCGCGACAGATTTTTTATTTTGTTTTAACTTGGCACAAGGATTCAATTAAGAGTTAGTGTTTGTTTGGCCTGTGGAAAAAAAAAAATATCATGTCGCTATATCAAATAAATCATCACAAAAAACTAGCTATTATTAAATTATATTTAATATTTTCGTTTATTAGGCTAATAGTATTATTAGCATCATTATTAGCTAAGCCTATATAAAACGTCTATAATTACACTAGTCTACAATACTGGTGTCTTAAAACAATTATATTGTTATTAATATTTTTATCTTGATTACTACTTACCGTTAATATACAATAGCCTATAAATAACATCAAATAAAATTGTGCCCATATAGGCCTAGTCTATTTGAACCCTTGGTAATTGTAAAAAGGGGTTACAACTTTAACTTTAAAGAATTGATAGCAACAGTAATGGATGTTGACACTGTATTGATGTATTGATTTAATACAGTAATCCTGTTGTAGACCTACATATGGACAGGACTAGGGGTACAAAATAGTCCTTTTTCATAGCAGATAGCCTACTTTGACCGTGAGCCAGAAATGTAATTCAGCCACCATTGCTTTTATTATTTACACATGTGCTTTACTGTTACATGTTAAAATGACAGAACATTGTGATCTTGTGTTATGGTGCCTGCTTGTTCTTGACCAACAGTCATTGGGCTGATTATTGTGTTTGCTAGGCCTCCATTGTTGCATATGATTAATGTTATAAAAAACACATGTGCAGTTGCAACATTGTTGTCATAATCAAATAATTTAATTCAAGTGAATATGATTTTTTTAATATATGATTTTTGATGGCCCCTCACACAGGCTAATTATAAACATTTTAAAGGTTAGAACATTTGAAAAAAAAACAAGCTTTTGTAACTTTAGCTGCTGAGTTCGTTCCACGGAGGAAGAGCACTCCATGACGGATTTTGTGGCCTTTCCTCAAATTAACTTTAATCGTAAAATATATAAAGCAGCTCCGCGCTGTCTCTCTCCCATATACACACATAGGAGCCAATCAGGCGAGCAATAACAGCCTACACGTAGCTAAGTGAGCGAGTGCGCGGAGCGGAGAAGCGCCTGGCAGACCGGAGCTCAGCGCGAGGCAGCCAAACCCCTGTCTGTCATTAGCTGAGAGAGAGAGAGAGAGAGAGAGAGAGAGAGAGAGAGAGAGAGAGAGGAGGAGTGAACGGTCCCGGTTCTAACAGTCACTCCGGCCTGAGGAGAGAAGAAGAAGGGACCACCGGACCCCGAGAGAGAGAGAGTGAGCGAGTGAGAGAGTGAGAGAGAGAGAGAGAGAGAGAGAGAGAGAGAGAGAGGGTGGGAGACTGACAGGCGTTACAGAAAGTAGATGAACCGAAGCGTCGACATGAGCGGCCAGTTTGAGGAAGATATCCACGACCGGGCCGAGAGGAAGAGCAGTAAATCCCCGACGCTGCTCTCCTCTTACTGCATAGACAGCATTCTGGGCCGCAGGAGTCCTTGTAAGGTCAGACTGATAGGGGCGCAAAGTTTGACTGGTCTGCACGGCAGAGGGGAGCTCGACAAGACGGCTGACAGTAAGTTTTCTTTGGGCTGAAATTAAAAAGATAGGCTAGCCTATACATAGTTTTTTTGAGCATTTTAAGGGATAAACATGTAACAAATTAGCTAGTTTTATGTTCAAATTTTGTAGGCCAGTTAAGGCGTCAAGTAGAGTTTTTTTTTTTTTTTTTTTTTTTTTTTAGCCAGCAAGTAGGCTAAACACGTTTACAGCGAATCATTTTGTTTTCATAAAGTTGGCTAGCTTAATTAGCCTAATGTTTCTTACTAAACAGCTGTTGTAAAGTCAGAAATATGCCTACAGAAGTATTACTTTATTTTGGCTAGAGGAATATGTTTGCTTTGCGTATTCACTGCCATTTCGTTATTTTGACATCTTTGACACGCTTCCATCTCAGGGCCAACGAAAGACCCCCTTTCTCTCAGCACTGACATGCACCTGCCACCCAAGCTCCGCCGGCTGTACGGAGCCGGAGGGAAGTACCTCCACGACCACGCAGAGACGCTGGACAGGGAGCGGCTCCTTCTGGAGCAAGCCAGCGACAGCCTCAAAATCAGCCAGGCGCCGCCGGTGAGCATCAGTCGCAGCAAGTCCTACCGGGAGAACGCGTCGCTAAGCCGGGGAGAGGGCGGCCAGAGCCCCGGGGAGGGCTCGGATGACGGCAGCCTGGGACTGGTCGAGCTCGACCCGTTGAAATTCGAGGAGGACGCAGGGAAGGAGGAGGAGGGCTGCGGGGACGCTGCCGCTCTGTCCCCGAAGGACGAGGAGAGAGAGAGCTTGAACGCCGGGGATGGGGACGTGAGGGACGGGGAGGACAGCGTGTGTCTGTCGGCGGGCAGTGACTCGGAGGAAGGGATGCTGAAACGGAAGCAGAGAAGATACAGGACTACCTTCACCAGTTACCAGCTGGAGGAGCTGGAGAGGGCTTTCCAGAAGACACACTACCCAGACGTCTTCACCAGGTCAGAAGAAATTAAACTGCATTTTGTTTAGATTTTTAAACATGAAAAAAATGCTGTATAATAATAAAAAAAAATGTCTTCCCCAAAATTATTATTATTATTAGCCTACTATTAAAATTTTACAAATTCTGCATTGTAGACCTAGCCTATGTTTTTAAAAATGTTAAACGATAAAACTAGGCCTAAGAATTTGCATGCATAGCCTATAGCCTATAAAACAATAATTACACTAATTGATTGTGTCTTAAAAGAATAATATTATTATTATCATCATCATCGTTAGCCGATTAATGGCTACGTTTCGAATACAATTTTAAGAAGCGCATAAAGACAACGCATTTAACGTGTATTCTAATAATTCTATGGATGTAGGTAATAACGAGGCTAACAGCATTTAATTTTAAATAGCCTAAACAGCCCCCTAACATTTCCTCAAAATAATTCGACACGTCTTTAACTAAAAATTGAATTGAATTTAACTGGACACTGTAGGCTACACCAAACCCGTGCCCTGCATTAGTGAACACAATAGGCCTGCAAGTGCTAACACTGGGGACGTTTTGTCATCTGTATCCGCTCCTGTTTATATAAATGAAAGCGGTGTTATTCTCAAGAGGAATAATTAACCGGTGCAGCTCAAGTTACCTGCTGGACATGATATGCTGAATACAGTCTGCAACAAACAAACAAAAAAACTCAGGGCCTAACCTCAAGCCCAAGGGCACGTGTACACACACAATAACACGCACAGTGTGAACTACAGAGCTTCATGAATTTCCTCAGGGGTTTAAACTGGTAGACATGTTTCAGAAAAACACATTATTAAGATTTTTATAGAGCTTAAAAACAAAACAAACTCTTTAGGCCTAAATACAATTCCAGACCTATTTCCTACTCAATTAGATTGTGACAGGCTAATTGATACACCCGCATTTTAGGCTTGATAGTAAAAGCTTTACTGTCACAAGAACTTACATTTTCGATTTTTCTGGGATTATTCATATTTTCCAATCGATTTACTTTAAGGCGACTTGTAGGTCTAATTTACACTGCAAGCCCATCTTGCAGCTGAACGGAGCTTCAATTGCTTTGTGGCAGGCTAGTTTATATGTCATTATTTCAACCATTATGTTGTTACAGTGACAGGCCTGTGCTATGGAAAATCTAACAATCACTAGACCTATTTCTACCCATCCGTGACAGGGAAAATAGAATATGGCTATGGCGTCTTTCTCAGTCCATGCCAGGGAGGGGAACAAAAAAATCAAGCCTATTTTCGGTCGTCTATTGTTGACAGTGAACAACAGGAGGGGACAAAACAGCAATTCTACGTTTCTTCCAAACGGTGGCCTGTAACCTTGAATCTTTTCTTTCTGTCTCTTCCTCTTTTTTTATTTTTATACATTTTATTTTCAGAGAAGAGCTGGCAATGCGTCTGGATCTTACCGAGGCCCGTGTTCAAGTAAGTGGCTCTGTTTATCTTTATCTGAAAAGAGAAGCCTGTGACTTGTAAATCAAATAGGGGAAAAAAGCTGGATCCTCTAATGTTTTATGTCCTCTATAAAATGTCCCTGGTACACAGTGCTGGATAATAACAGGTGATATGCGTCACTGATTGAGGATCAGCGATTACGGGCCAATTTGAGGCAGTAATTTATTACAGTAAAAATGTGTTAAATGGCCCCAGTCGCTGCGCTGGGAAGGTCTTTCCTGTTATTGAATGTTATTACACGCGAATGAGGGACGTTTTAGTGGCAATTAAGCCGACGCTGGAGATTCATAAAAAGCTCACTTAGTGCAGGAGCAAACACTGTCTATATTCCTGGGACGAGATGGTGTTTGAATTCCCATCAGAGGGGGCAGAGAGGGGGGGGGGGTTGGCCGGGATGTGTGTTTGAGTAAAAAGATGTGTGGAGGAATAAGACAGAGAGAGAGGGGAGATGGAGAGAAAGAGGGGAGGGATAATGCTATTTGATTTCCCATTATGTGATTGCAATAGACCTGCATTGATCCGATGCTTTGCACTTGGGAGCGAATAAGAGACCATTAAAGGTGTTTGCTCCCCCCCCCCCCCCTCATCCCACTCTCCCCATCCCTCCCTCCCTCCCTCCCTCTCTCTTATTCGCCTTGCATTGAAAGCGTGGCTTGCATGTCGAAAGCCCGGGCTCATAACCAGAGAGACAGTTCAAACACGGTGGAAGCCCCGGGAGGTTATGGCCGACGGTAAAACAACAGATGTCTCTTTAGGGGCCGTAGGTGAACAAATCACTTAACGGGCGCCATCAGGAGGTGATAAAAACTCATAAATTCCCGAGGGGCTGTGTAATGCTAAACAGCCCTCTGGGAATAATGTGTGTGTGTGCGTGTGTGTGTGCGCAGTCCCTGTCGCTCAAGCCAGCTCGTACAATCACTTTCCCCATGTTGACATTTTGCTCATTGTGAGCGCCCCGTGTTTCTGCAGTGCAAACTGGGCAACAGTGGATGCGTGGGAAAGTTAAATACTCTCTTGGAATGGAAGTCACTTGTTCTCCAACTCTTAAGAATTTAATTTAAAGCGCATTAATTGTTATTGGAGCCAGTTCAGCGGTAATTTTCTGGATCTTTTGTTAACACCGCTCTTAATTATCTCTCCCCCACCCTGAAGCCCGTCTACAGGGACATGGGGTTTAATTAGACAGAAAGTAGATTTAAGGGACCGTGAGCGGCAGGGTTTACCTCGCATGTAATTACCGTTGACTTTCCGCCTATTGGCCACAACCTGAACTAGACAACTGTTAGACTACACTGACACAACATACAGCAGTCTACTCATGGTAATTACAATGAAACATTGCTGTGATGTAGCAGGACGGGGAGTTATAGGCCTAGTTTTCATTATTTATAGCATGAGAGGCCTGCATAACCTAACAGTTATATTGATATGTGTGACTTGTCTCCAACTGAGCACCCCCTCCTTCATTTGGAGACGAGGAAAGGTCTCTTTATGCAACAAAAACGGCCTGTTTATGTATTGAGACTTTTTTTTTTTTTTTAAACATTCAGTCTCTTCACCTGAACCTGTATACATAGTTCTAGAATCAAGATGTTGCATTTGTCATCTTCCTTCTAACTTAAGGAAAATGAAATATGATATCTGCTCATATTAACCTCTGTGTCATCACTTCTGTCTGCCCTCAGGTGTGGTTTCAGAACCGCAGGGCCAAGTGGAGGAAGCGCGAGAAGGCCGGGGTGCAGGCCCACCCGTCAGGCCTGCCGTTCCCCGGCCCCCTGGCAGCGGGCCACCCTCTCAGTCACTACCTAGAGGGAGGGCACTTCCCTCCTCACCACCATCCTGCCCTTGAGTCCGCCTGGACAGCAGCTGCAGCTGCAGCCGCTGCCTTCCCGGGCCTGGCCCCACCACCCCACAACGGCGCTGCTCCACCGTTGGCCACCCCACTCGGCCTGGGCACTTTCCTGGGCACGGCTGCCATGTTTCGCCACCCTGCCTTCATTGGACCCACTTTTGGCAGGTAAGCTTCACCCATGCACAGAGCTCCCTTGGACCTGATATCTGTTCTTTACACTTATTTACACCAGAACCCACCATCCCTATGTTGTATAACAAATAACTGCAATTTTCGCAGTCAAGCACATTTACGAAAAAAATGCACAGCAGCAACCAAATATTAAACTCCCAACACATGCATCTCTAATGACTGACAGTAAACCTCAGTCACACTGCATCACTGTGTATCTCTGTTTGATTATAAATATGTTATACTGTTAACCATTCACAGTGTGTAATGCCTCTGTCACATGCATTAACAAATTAACCAAACGTGTGATCCTGCAATACAAGCTGTGAGGAGGTGTGACAGGCTGCACACCCCATATGCCACAATTAGCTTCTCATTTGCTTGTGTCCTCTCTATTAAAGCCTTTCACACATAGTTCCTGGTACATTTCTGGGATACCTTTATAGGCACCGCTAGTGACTTTCACTACTGCAGCCAATCTGAAGAAACTAAGAGGAAATAAAATACTGAGGGGCGTAAATAACAAACTTCTACTGCTAGCATACAGACAGCATTTTGTATCGACACTGCTCTCGAATGTAAGGAGCATACAGACAGGTTTTGCTTAAAAAGACTTCTGTGTTATTTTGCAATGACTAATTTAAACTTGAACATTGTTCAGCTTCTATAAATGTTATAGATTGTGAAATGTCTGTCTTCTTACAGACTCTTCTCCAGTATGGGTCCCCTGTCCAGTGCTTCCACCGCTGCAGCTCTCCTCCGTCAGCCCGCCCCTCCTGTAGAGAACCCCTCCCACGCGGGCCCCATCCTCCCTGACCCTTCCTCCTCTTCCTCCGCCCCTTCTTCCGCAGCCGCAGCAGACCGCAGGGCCTCCAGCATCGCCGCGCTGCGCCTCAAGGCCAAGGAACACTCGGCTCAGCTTACCCAGCTTAACATCCTGCCCAACGGAGCCGCAGGGAAGGAGGTGTGCTGAACACTCAACACCAGCTCTAGGCCTCCCTGTCCCGGGCTTACTTCCCATTCCATGACACCCCCGTCCCCCCTCCAAAAACCCATTAATACCTCTGGAGGCTGATGTCCTGATGTCCCCTTGTTCAACCATCGCTGTTACATCATGTTTCCCCAACAAAATAGCACGACCAAATTCAAAAGAGCACTGGCTGCAAAAAAAAAAAAAAAAAAAGTGTGTGTGTGTGTGTCTGGGAATTACAGCTATTGTAACATTGTTTTACACTCCATACACACACCTTTCTGAATGACAGTCCGGTAACTTCAACACTATCCAAGTTTTTCACTATAATGCAATATTTTACGACACAGCATGTAGCTTTTAAAGACGCTGTGTTATGTGCAAACACAACAAAATACACAGTGCCAGTGGATGAATGTAACAAAGTACAATTATTAAAAGTACTGTATTTAAGTACAAGTTTGAGGTAGCTGTACTTTAGTATTTCCATTTGAATACTTTATACTTCACTACATTTTAGATGGAAAGATTGTACTTTTTACTCTACGCTATATTTAGGATTTTACATACGAAACAACAGTGTGTAAAAAAAGTACATTTATTTGACTAACTTCAACTGTGACATGCTACTTAAACATTAACGCATTAGTTATAATAATTCAGTAATATCATACATAGCAGTATCCCCCACAGGGGCCATTTTTCTGCATTGAGTACTTTTACTTTTGATACTTTAAGTACTTCTTGCTTATCAAGTAACAGGACTTTTACTTGTAACAGAGTATGGTTTGGCCAGTTCTACTTAAGTATAGGATCTGTCATGGCGCGCGCGCACACACACACACACACACACACACACACACACACACACACACACACACACACACACACACACATAGAGAGAAAGAGAGAGAGAGAGAGAGAGAGAGAGAGAGAAAGCTGAAGAACCGCAGGGGAACCCAGACTTTTAGAAAGGATTCTTGTGCTACTTCAAATGTGGACAACTCAAGTGTGCATTGATGTGTCTGCGTCTATAATAAAAGGTGAGTTGGAGGAGGTCCCCCCCCCCAGAACCAAAGGAAAACTGTCCATAGACCTTCCATAGCCTTCTCTACAAGCCTGACTCCTCTCCACTGCTCGCCTGTCCACCAGTCACTCACTCAGCAACACCACTGTGTATATATATATATATATATATATATATATATGTTTTAAATCTCCGAATCAAACCGGAGTTATTTGAGGTTGTTTCGAGCACCATTTCTGTAAATTTGCTGCAAATTTGAGATGTTCTCCTCCCTGTCTTTGATTATCACAGCAGTGGCATTGTCACTAAGTCTGACTCCAGGACACGCGAGCAAAGTTGAGATCCGAGATGTGTCTCTAATGACATGACTGTGTGAAAGAAAACTGTACATATTGTGTAAAAAGGAAAAAAATGGTACCACAAAAAAGGATGATTTTCAAAACAAGGTTGTGTATATTTCAGGAGACCGTGTTTTGATAATTTGCACTCGGTGTAGTGTTAAATGACTGTCGCCCTGTGTAGAATTTCACCTGTGTTTATGAATTATTAGGATTTTTAGATTATTATTTATGTCCAAAATTTTCCCAGAGGAAATTAGTTTTTATTTCTCATTAAGTGATTGTAAGTTTCCTGGTTTAATAATGCTAATTTGAATAAATTACATTGGTAAAATTAGTTATCTTTTATTATTTCAAATTCCTTTAGGACTGACGTAGGCCTAAACCAGGAAAAAAATAAACCATGTGAAATAGAATATTATAGAACTATTAATAAAAGGTGTTATGAAGAAATAAATGTGTTTTCTGTCTTACATTGAAGAATAATTTAGCAAGATACACATTTTTAAACAATTTACGTAAATGTTTTTGAATTTATTAGAAGTAATTTTAATATAATTGACTAAATAGTGTACTGGAATGTAAAAAATAAATACATCCGACTTCCGTAACAGGTTGTCTGATTCCTGCTGAGAAGGATGAAAACGCTTTTCGAAGAGGAATGTGTCTCTGCAGAGAGCAGAGGTGGATGCGCACTGCTCCACCTGAATAAGAGAAATGGATTAGGTGTATAATCCAGTGCGCTGCGTGCGTCTATCCTCTTAAGAGGAGTTGACAAAATACTGACCATATATTCATGAGCTTAATCCCCAACATGTGAAACGTGCGACAAAGGCGAGGGGTTTTCAATTAGATCGCCCACTTTATCTGAGGAGGGGGGGTGGGGGGCGTCACAAAACTCCCTTTAAACCCCTTTAAAGGCGCTAAATTGGTCTTAACATCTGTAATGCCATGTCGATGGAAGCGAGTCCCCTTTGTCATTAATGAAGTAACAAACCACTTCATCAAACGGCTTTCACACACACACACACACACACCTCGTAGAGCTAATTCCCACAAATCCCCCCCATTGGATCTCCCTACTAATGCAGGACTATTAAAGCAATCAATGGTTATTCTCCTCCGTTTGACCCATCTTTGGTGCCCGACCAAATCGCGTGAAATTACCCTGCGGATTAATGTAGTCCCTCTTTTTATTGTCTGCATCTGTGAAAACCCTCTTCTTATTCCTGCAGTGGTTTAACAGGTCTGCAGGTTCTATACCTGTTAATCACTCAATTTAGTCCAAACAAGCCGGAATTAGATCCTATAGGGGACTGATGGAGTGATATTTCTGCACATTCATTTATCCTAACACACACACACACACACACACACAAAGTCACACATCTGCTCTTTGGAGCATAATGCAAAAAGAAGCTGAGGGAAAGAAAGAAAAGATAAAAACCAATTTTCTCCAGCATGTGCGTCCAAACCATCCACGATGTGTGAGCTCCATGTTTTTTTTTCTTCTTTTTTTTTAAATTCCTTATTCTTTTGCTCAAGCCCAGTGAAGCGTGTGTGTTTTTTTTCCTTTATGGCCCTATAGGGTTTTGATGAGATTGTCCGGGGGAGTTTTAATCTTATTGTGAATATAACTAATGAATGGCAAACCAATTTGTCCCTAATATCTGGGGAATGCCTGGAGGCGGATGACCTGCTGGGAGCAAGGCTTAAACTTTCTTTGCAGCGCAAAAAGGCGAGAAAATTGAAATGCTGTCGCAGGGCAATAGCTCTGGATTTATAAAGTCACACTTGTTGGATGTGCTCTTTCATTCAAGACAGGCCTGCATTTGGGATTAGACCACGAGGCTTCCTGTTGCATGAATGATCATGATAATGAATGTTGAATATATATATATATATATATATATATATATATATATATATATATATATATATATATATATATATATAACATGAATACAGTCCAATCATGCGGTGTTATCTTGCAAATTGCCTGCCAAAAGAAGAAAAAACATGATGTGGTGGATTGTGTCAACGCACTGGGCTATAATGCTTCTCCCGACTCTCGCAGGTTATTCCAGGTGTCCAGAAAATGTCTGACTTCGTCGTGCCCACATTTATCACCGCCTTCTCCCCCCTCCCCTCAGCTGTTGGACTTGATTTGGCCCGTGATTTGGATTCTCCCGGGCCTCGTTTCTCCCACCACGACCCTGCCTGAGAGAATAGGCCCAATCACTCCACAGCCTCAACCGGATCAGTCCTCGCTCAGTCCCCGGGAGAGGAGCTCTAAAAGGCGCTTTGATGAACAGCCCCCCCAGGCGGAGTACCGGCCCCGATGAAAGACCTGAATAGCAGGGCCATGGCACTCCGCTCCCCTCTCGGATCGCCCCTTAATTCCCCGTCTCTCTTGCTCTCATCCAATTAGCTCAGTGTATTAAGCGGTTTATCGTCTCATAACCACCTTTTCAGCTCCAACAAGGGAGACACTTTGCAATAGGACCAGCTCTCCTTTTGACACCCTCTCTGGTGCTTGTATGTTCCACCGCGCTATGAATAACAGGAACAGAATAGGGGACTAATTCCCTCATCAAAGCCTACCTTGTCCATCGCTGGTCAAAACGACAAGCAATAAAGCTTAACACGAAAATACAAAGAGACTTGTTCGACCTTATTAGCTTTGCTGGGTCGAATTAATGCAGGGACTCAATTTGACTGGGTTTACTCCAAACTGGGAGGACAAAACGGGGCCCTCCCTTAAAAACCTGCAGCCCGATAGTGGGAATAGCAGCCCTGTGCATGTCTACTGTGAGTGGCAGTTGATTAAATCAAAAAACAGGCTAAACAGTGGGAGAAGTAGTGAAGCTGATATGATTTAATAAATATGTAAAGTTATGAGCAATAGGCTGTAAATGCACCGAGACACTTTCTCTCACACACCGCATGTTCTATCCATTGCATAGTGAATCATGGTTTAAGTGTTCAGCCCACTTAAGGTTGCCTTCAAGTCACTGTGGTTTGAAGTGATTTGTGAGGCGTGCAGTGTTTATGGAAATGCACGCGGCAGGATGGAGTCCAAAAAAACCCTCCACTGTATTAACACAAAGGAGAATTCTTGGACGAAAACGGTGAAACACTTTATGTAGCGAGTTACAAGACTGAACGTTAACTATAGCAGAGGAAATACATACAGTAATTAGAGACTATAAGGTGATAGGACGATACATATGTCAGCCCTAGTACATTTTGCCATTTGGTTTATTAATTCCTATTAATATAATGTGAACACTGTTGGCATTAATGTAAGGAACACCTTGATTTGACATGTATTTAAGTCATTAGATTAGGAAAAAGCAAACATGTCTGTTATTTTAGTCATAAGCACTTCTCAATTGATTTTTCACAAAATGCACTATATCATAATACTGTGATAGAAAATTACAAATACCATAATAGAGGTTTTTATCCAAATAGTTTACTCCCATTTAGAAAAAACTGAAATCTCATAAGAAAACAACAGTTTGGTAAAACCCACAAAAAACATGCTTATATTTATGATGAACCTGGTGATATTCTATATTAATCTTTCAGCACTTGCATACAACTTCTCTGTATGGGGCTTCCAGCCCCAAAGCCCATTTGCTCTTTCTGAAAGTGAAAATGTAAACTTATTTTTTTTAAAAGGCCAAATATTTTCCTAAATCAGCTGGGCACTTGAATTTTTTAGAAAACAACATTCAAACAGGAGAAAACTGTGCATTTGCTCGGGACTACTTACAGCTGCGGAATAATACAAATTTGGTGTACTAGTGAGCTTCTATGGCAGACGGTGCATGTGGGATCAACTCAGGTTCATGGTAATGAAGACGTACGTTACTTAGGGCCAAAGTGTGGTTCATTGGTGTTTTTAATAGGATTTGTTGCGATTAAATTGCAGAACATCACCAGACTTATCCTTTAAATAAGATGCCAAATAAAGTTAAGGAATGCTTGATTTACATTACCAGATGCCCAAACACTATAAAAGGAGAAGATATTCAATTCTTTCCATGTTTTTTTTTAATAAACTCCACTTTCATGGCATGTTTGTTGTGTTACAGAGTGCATCAGTAACAGGAAACCTGAAGACATTACTGGATCCATTCACCCATTTCTGTCACCCCCCCACACACACACATTACAATAACACAAGATTAACATCTTATCCATTTAGCTTTTTATTGAGGTTTCAGTATCAAAATGGTTCTCATCAATTATCAAAATATCCAATATGAAATATTCTGGTCATTACAGCAACAAAAAAAAAAATCACTACATACTGTACACCCACCTGAGCAATACAAGTCGGATACATAGAAAATTACAGGCATTAAAACACAATCTGCACAGAGTAGGGAGGGTAGAAGAAAAAGAGTGAAAGGGATGAAATGGCATCAGTTAAACAGAGGCAGTGGAGGAGAATGAGATCAGCTGTTCGATACGGAGACAAAAGAGTGAGGGAGCAACGCGTGTGGCCTCCCTCACCCCATCACTCCCCGCATCCTCCTTACTTTCATCCCTTGATCTGACACACACTCGGGATGAATGGTGGTAATCAGAGCAAGTGTCCGATTGCTGCAGGCATCCAGTGGTCTTAGTGGCCGCAGTCACTATCACTGGCTAATTACCGGCTTTTGGAGTATACCGGCTGCTATGAGGAGAAGTCACCCCCCCACCCCCCTTTACCAGACAGAGTCAGGTTGACAGGGTCAAGTCATGAGTGTCAATGTGAAGAAACTGGAGGGGGTGTGTGTGTGTGATTGGGTTCTAAGTCACATAACAAGCCCATTAGGTTCAGGGAAGATGATATGGGGGTTAGGAGGTCAAAGCCTAAAATCATCGACCCTACTATATATATATTTGGAAAACCAAAAACGGAGAAAACCGATGTAGTTGAATGTGCAAATGTCCCGCTTTGAGTCAGATGTTTGAGCTTCTTGGCAGGTGTTGTCTTTACAGATGTGTGTGTGTCATTTTACTTGAGGGAGGAGAAGGCCTGGAAGAGTTTGGCCAGGTTAATCTCTGAGTAGCTACTGGTGGCCAAGGCTTTATCTGGCACTTCCTTCAGCCTCCGATACACCTCTTTTTCGGTTTTCCAGAGCTTTGCGCGACCTGGAGGTGAAGGAAGGAAAGAAGAGTTATCATTGCCCGAGCTCAAGGGAAGATCATTCACTTCCTCAACTGCATCAAAGTCAATACTACAGGCTGCTGAAACGTGTGCATTTCAGTCTAGTGAATGGTTCACTCCTGGATGACTCACCCCCCTCCATCCCTATGATTAGGTTCTGCAGAGTTCTACTGGAAGAGGAGCAGAGAGCAAACCGGCTTTGTCTCGTCACTAATAAACACTGAGGAGTTGGAGAACTAACAGATCCAATGCTATTTGCCAGTAATGTTATCACTTTGAGGGGCCGGGAGGGGCATCACAGGATTGAACAAATGGGTTGATGGCAGCATGTGCACACACACAGGATCATAAGATTGACAGAAAAGCCCAATGAGCACATGAAGTCAATATCTTGTCTCGGTTATCTCTTGGGGAGCTGCTATCCCAGACAGGGTGGCCACCAAAACCAAATCTTAACAATATTATACTGAGCGTCCAGTGTAGATGAAGAATCATGAAACAAAGTAATAACACACTGTCACACCAAAGACTGCAGCAAGCTACATCAGGAATACTAGTGCGTCGACTAGAGAGATCGCTGGTGAAGGAGCAGGAAAATGGAAATGAGAGAAAGTTCTATCACAGCAATAATCACGTTTCTTTCATATTGAACATGAATAAGGTTTTTCTACCAGTTCATTTATTTAAAAATATTTGGTCCCCTGATCTTCATCTGGTAAGAATCCTATAGGCAAACCGCACCGGTACCATATACATGTATACATAGCCCAGGAAAAACCCACCAATCAGAGGGGACCAGCAACACCTTGACAGTGTGCACACTCTTTTGGTTCACTCAGAGTTCCACCATCACTATGAGATTTTTTGAAGTGCAAAAACTTTATAGAACTGCAAAAGCGAAAAAATGAGCAACGAGTATTACAGTAGTCCAATTAGGGCTGCAACTAGAGCTGAAACATTAGTTGATTAATCAATTAGTTAATCAACAGAACACTAACCGGCAACTATATTGATCATGGATTAATAATTGTTTAAGCAAAAATGACAAAAATTAAGTAAAGTGAAAGCACAAAGCAAGTGACTGGAGGAAGACACCTCCGTCTTGGGAAATTGCGGGAGGGGGGGGGCATTTCTTCACTATTTTCTGACACTTTATAGACCAAACGATTAATCGATGCAACCGATAATGAAAATAACTGTTAGTTGAAGCAACATTACTAATTGAAGTCTTGACATTGTTTTGTCGACACACCGTACAAAAGCCCAAAATATTCAATTCACGACGATATAAAAAGAAAATCTTCACATCTGAGTAGCTGGAACTAGTGAATGTTTAGTATTTTTGCTTGATAAATGACTAACTGACCATCAACTAATCCATTAATTGTTTCAGCACTACTTCAAATCCTGAACATCAATGATGAGAGTAATGGAACAGTCATCATAGTTCTTGTTACAAGCAAACAAATTAAAAACGCGTTTAAAACAGTGAGTAGTTATTTATCTAGATCTCTCTCACACACACACGCGCTCCATATGGCCGTTGTCATGTCCTCGCCATCCCCATAGCCCTATCTCCTGTCTCGTCCTTCCTGCCCGCTGCATTAGTGGCTGCTGGATAAATACCAGCCCACTGACTGCCCAAGGGAACAAAGGTTAGATACACAGAGATCAACAGTGAGGCAGACACACACACACACACACACACACACACACACACACACACACACACACACGATTGATGGTAGTTAAACACTTAAAAAGCACACTAACTCACAGTCATGGCGACTAAAAAACATCCATGTGACAAACGGTTATCACACATGCACTCACACACACACACTGAAAAGATAGTGTGGTTGATTTAAAAGCCAGCAGCAACTATTACCAAATAACCCTCATATTAGCAAGGACAGGGATGGGGGGGGGAGGGGAGGAACGGGGAGAGGAGAGGCAGGGAGAGACAAACTAGTCTATTTATCTGGGGAATAGAAGAGGGGTGATGATGCATGATCAAGCGAAAGCAATCATGTCATCATTTCTGAAAGGTAGGAAAAAATAATTTTCCCCCTTCTCTCCTCGTTCCCCTTCCTCACTCCTTTCTCTTTTCCACCTCAATCACTGTGTGGCGAACAGATAAAAGAATGATTTAAGAGTCAGAGAGGAAAAGAAAGAGGGACAAATCTTGCTGCAAGTCAGAGCACAGTGGGGAGTGTAGTTCAAATAAATAGCCTCCCTTAAAGAGCGAGTGTGAGGCGGAAGGAGAGAGACGGGAGGCTGCATTGCTGGGAAGGCCGAGACGTGTATGAAAACGGAGTGTTGTGGAAATAACAAGAAAATGAGAAAGATGACGACTGGAATGAAAGAAGAGAGGAGAAGGACGCGTGGATACTGTACACACAAGTGCCGCATCAGATCCCCAAAACTTTGCCTAATTGATTGCATTAGACAGTATTTCTCTCTTCCACCCACCCACCCACCCACCCACCCACCCACCCACACACACACACACACACACACACACACACACACACACACACACTCCGACACATACGCGTGCACAGTGAGTGTATCAGGGGTTATCTTTGCTCTAACTAGGTGTTGTCACACACTCTCACATACTCTGGCAGTGCTGGGCATGAGTAGATCGGGGCTCTGCACGCTCTAACTAGGTGTAAATACAATAACAAGCCTGTAATTAAGTGAGCATGATGAAGTTAATGGAGATCGGCCATTCCGTCGGCCGCCTCCATGAATATTCTATTAGGCTGGTGGCGACGGGCAGCTGGAATAGCAGTTAATTTAATCACCACTCGGAGCACAGGGAAACTTCTTTGTGTGAGTGTAATTGCACAGAATGAATAATTGATTTGACAATCGCACCCGTGGATTTTGCCACCCCGCTTTGTATCGCCGGAGAAAGGGAGGGGAGAGTGAAAGATTAAAAGAGAGAGAGGGAAGAAAATGGAGAGGAGGAAAAGAGAAGAGCTAGAAGACAGAGCGAGAGGAAGAGGAGTGGGAGGGTAGAAGAGGACCAAATGCAGAGTGCTGAGAGGTGGCAGGGAAGCTGTCGGTAAATGGATCATTAGAAAAGCGCAGCTCAAGGACAATTTATATTTTATCAATGCGACAAAATTACATTATTGCTCACACACGCAATCATACTGCCCACACTCAAGATTGAGACCTGGAGCGGAGGGGTGATGGTGGGAAAAGAAAGGCAACAGATAGACACAGGGAGGGAGATAAAGAGGGAGAGCAGGGGAGACAGAGAGAAGAAAAGTGACATGAAATGATTTGAAAGTCATTGATACGGGATGTTCCCAGCTAAGGAACGGACAGCATGTTTTTTTCATAGTGTGTGTGCCTTTGCGTGTGTATAATCTATTAGAGATCTCCTGCAGCGGATGAAATTACCTCCATGTTTTACTCAGTTGCAGCAATCAGGCACAAAAATGCAATATACATGTAGATCAGACAGGCTTGCAAATGCGCACACAAACACTGCCACACAAACACCCACACCGCGTCGACTCTGAGCTCTTTTATGTAAAGCTATTTTACTTTAATGTGCTTGATTGTGTGCGTCAGTACACATGTAAACACATATATGGCTGTACAGGCACTGCAGTGTATCATGAAACACATTTATCTTTACACTAATAGTTCTTGGAGTTAAGTAAACAGCAGCAAAGCAAACATTAAGGGATGAGGCTGCTGATGTTTTATTTTGTAATATACCAGTGATGGTATATATAGGATTAACTCAAAGCAATACTACAGTGTTCATCGTGATGAAGGAACATGTCACCAAGTGCAACAGAGTTTAAGTGTTATTAGACAACAATCTAAGGAACAACATGTATCAGACTTTGGCTACAGACTTGTAAGCACAATCACGCAGTGCTGGTTTTAGTATGACTGGTTGACGATAAGAAAAATGTAGTTTAGACAATAGAATTTTTTTTATTCCTGTATCAAAAGTCATATACCAGGACGACTGATGATCGGAATTAACCGTTTATGATCTCAAATAGTGGAGAAAAAGCAAAGCTGCATTTGAAACTTGAAGTTGCCAGCATAATGTCTAACCAGCTCTTCTAGTAGCAGACAACGCTATTTACAATCACTACAAAGCACCATTGCCACCAGAAAGACAACACAACAATATTACGGTGAGATGGTGTGCAAACAGTGCTCATAAAGCCCTATAGGTATATATTTCACACGCAACAGAGTAGGGTGTATAGGATTGTAGGTCTCCTCCCTGTAATCTGAGCAGTGTGGCCCCTGGGTGTGTAATGCAGTAATATGGGGTATTATTGCCCCCAGGACTGAGGGATAACACCTTAAACCTATATTTTATAGCAGCATGAGTGTGTGTATACATGCATCCTCCATTTGAGGAAAACTGTGGCATGCGTGTGTGTTGGATATTAATCAGACACTGGTTTGTCAGTGTTGCCAGACCAGATGAACTGATACAGTCACACATTGTAGCCCTTCAATAATAGACAGCACAGTGACCTACAGTATACCTGCAGTGACCCAACACCGATACAACCAATACAACCTCCTGGCTGGATAACAGACATCCAAACCATATTCTGGGTACTACAAGTAGAACTATTATACAATTGTCAGCTATGTTATCTCATCCTGTTGTTCTCCAATATGGCATTGCATTGTAATGTTAACTATAACTATGACTTTAAGTGTGCTGCATCATGTACGCCACGTAGCGATCACTCAAAGCAAACAACCGCCAGAGTGTGATGTGGCTACACATTTTTGTGGCCGTCACTGTGACACTAAGTCAGTGGAAACGTAATGTGTATGTGAACTCTGCAGAGTGCTGGGCAGTGCTTGGTACTTCGTGTTTCAGCCAGGATGCATTTGCATATTCTGTCTTCAAACTGACTTTTTGGGACGAGGTTCCTTCAAAAAGGAAGGGTGATGATTTGATGGACTGGAAGCTCAAGGAACAAAAAAAAAGTAGTTGCTTCTCGACTGACCAAGTAAACACGATGGTGTCTGGATGTAGGGTCTGTTTATCCCCTAACCCGCGCCCCTTTACAGCCCACCAAGACACATTTCTTACCAATAAAATGTTTACAAAATGTCTATACTGTTAATAAGATAACCAACCTGAGGAAATTCTCCTTTAATGTTTGCTTTTTGTATGACTTCATAAGGCCTGATGAAAGTTGGGTAGACTTAAACATTGTAAATACATATAGTAGCAATAAGTGTGACAGTGATTTCTTTTTTTCAGTTTACTTTTTTTTTATACTAAACCAACTAATCTGGAAAGCCAAAATCATTGGCTGCACCGCTCACAGCTCAGACATATACAACATAATAGACACATAATAAAAACATGAATAACAATATAATACTTGATTTTGATGGATCTCAAGCCCAAAATGTTGGGAACCATTGCTCTACAGGTCTTAGCATCCAAAGTGTGTCTGATCTTAGGAGCTTGAAAAAGTGGACAGACCGCACGTGTGAAATGTCATGTGTTAAAAGGCACCGATCTGGTGTCAGCGGAACACAAAGTGCTCACAGCCGTCAAACAAGATCCTAAACTACTCCACAACAATGTAGCGTGTGGTGTGTATACTGAACACTGCAGCTTCTATGTGTGCAGTAAGCTGTGGGCAGACATTTCCAATACTTTACCACTACATAAAGAATGTACTGTATTGTATTGTGAGGAAGAAAATAAGACTAAGACTCGGAAGAGAAAACCCGGTGCAGACAAAAAACACTGCAAAGAACAAGAATGTAAAGAAAGGAGGAGGGCCAAAGAATTGATTGGCGATGATTTCTTGCATCTGGGCAAAGACAGAAATAAAAGAAAGCAAAAATGGAGGCTATAATCATGTTAGTACTCCTCCCCCCCTGCCCCCTCCTACACCGGTCCAATCCCTCCATTTCAGCTCCCTCCATCTTCTGAGTGGTCATCTGTTGATTACACGTTATATTTACCTCTGCTGTCTCACTCTTTTGCTGCCTCACTCAGGTCCTGACTGGCACACACACTCGCCGAATTCAGGAATACATATACAAATACCATACATACATAAATATTTAATCAAATAAATAAATCACTCGGCCCAGCGGCCCTTTCTAATCAAGTGACATCAATCAGGGAGAACTATGGGTAAAGAGGCCTTGTGGCTGACGCCTACTGAGCGCGCCCAGAGCGCTGGAGTAGCGTCTATTTGAGTCCAAGGGGGGAAATATATGCTCCATGTCCCATTATAGGAGAAGGGCTATCCTTTCGTCAGCGCGCACATTACTCCCCCTATCATTTCCCCAAATCTAAAACCTGTTTTCAATCAACACAGCCAAACGAGTGCCTGTCCAAGAGAGGGAGAGAGAGAGAAAGGGGAGAGAGAGCAAAGGAGAGAAAGCAGTAAAGATGGACAGTGAGGGTAAGGGTAGAGGAAGAGCGATGGAGGGCTCTTTCCTTCTTTCTTCCAGTGATTGGAGCGTTTTGCATTCTGTATGTGTGTTTGATTGAATCCGTCTCCTAAATTAGGGCTGTCGACTCGAGGAGCTGAATGCCCTTAACCCCCCTCCCCATATCCAATGCCCATACTTCGCTACTTGTACTTGTACATCACTGGTGAATGCTATAAGTGTAGCCTGGCTAAAAGGTTTACGTTGAGCTATTGATTGCTAATGGTATGTTGTATTGTTGTATTGTTAGGACATCAAAAATCTAACTTCAATAGCGGTTCTAGTAACTTGATTTCAGTTCCAAAGGCAGTACTGCAGAATAATACAAAATTTATAAAATATGATAGAATAAATAAAAAAGCAGGCCTGTTTTCACAACTAGTACTGCACAAAACGTTAGAAATGAATCCTGTAACAAATAGAAAAGAACTTTTAAAAGTTAAATACAAGACCTAATGTTAAGTACAGTAACAAAGCAACATGAATGGGTGTGCACGGTCTTACCTCTCTCATCACACTGTAGTACTTTGGCAGCTGCATGGTCCCAGTCAAAGATGAACCTGTAGAAGCAGAGCTGGTTGTACAGGGCCTTCTCGGAGTACTGGAGAGAAAACACACACACACACAGAGACACACACAGACACACACACACACACACAAAACAAGGGCTCAAACATTGCTACCGCGACAAAAACACAATGTGAACAAAACCTGTCACATTGTAGAATATACATAGAATATTGAATTTAGTGTGTAATAATAACAAGAACATAGAAACTGTATTTGATGTGAATCAGTCATGTGATGGATGATACCCAATTCAACAAAGAAGGTCAGTATTTGTGCCAATACCGATCCGGCTCATCAGATCAGTGCATCTTTACAAGAAGTGTCAACAACGTGGTTGCAAAATGGCTACAGATGTTCCAACGGAAAGAAATTCTCTCTCTCTCATTCAGCTACTTTTTAACCTTTTAGCACTGACCGGTGTTTTCAGCTCTCGCTAAATAACTCTGAGTAACTTGATGGCACGCCAAAATTAAACTTGGCTGTTGACTGGTGCTGTATGCAGCCGGAGTCTGTCCTCAGCCAAAGACTGTTAAAGTAAAAAAAAACATCACTCTGTAACAACAGTTTTTTTTTTTTTTTTTTTTTATCATCCTAACACCAAATGAGGGTGACATCTTCTCTCAAGCTGATAGCTTCACGTCAGTTACAAGAGTCGCATTCTACCAGTTACATTTTTATTCATATCATATCAATAATTCATCAGCTTCATAGTTTTGAAACCAGGACCTTCAGTATTTGGATCAAGTAGCTTGTGAAAAATAAGGTGTGTCAAATGTATTTATGTTTATTTCAAGAGGTCAGCTACATATTCAATCAACATGTAGGTACATTTAAGTAGCTATCTAAAAAAGGAGCTAGACTGACTACAAGGATAGCAATGGGAGGTTACCATACTGGAATAATGCGTGTAGAGCTAAAACAATCAGTTAATCGAATGGTTGATCAACAGAAGATGCAGATTATTCAATAATGACAATAATCTTAAACTGCAGCCATTAATGCATGAACACTCCACATTTGGAATCACAGTAGCAACCTTTTCCTGTTCTTACAATTCTGCTGACATGGTGTCAATGGAGCATTACTCTCTACCCAAACTCTCTTTGACCTCATTTAACAGAAACATACAGTATGTCACCACTTGACTCAACGTAACAATGCTACTAATCCATTTTATTTCCTGTTCATATAAGTAAGTTATTAATTCCCATAATGTTAGTGTAGTGAGAGTGGGGATCATGACAGATTAATAAACCCCGTTTACCAGTTTCAGAAACAGGTAGACTGAACGTGACTCTTCAAATGTGCACTCGGCTCATACGACTACTCCTCCTTGAAAGAAAACATCTCCCTTCCTCTGGGTGACACAGTAAAGCAAGAAAACAAATTTGCTTGCTTTGTTAATCTCCACTGCAATTAACTGGAGCCACACGACAGCCTGCCAGAGGGAGAGAGGGGGGGAAGAGACGGATAGGAAGAACAAGACAGAGAAGTGGGAGGGAAAGAGGAGAGGGAAAAAAAGCAAAAGAGGAAAAGGGTAAAGATACAGAAAGAAGTGAGAGATAGAGAATCGGAGACTGTAAAGAAGAGAGAGAGAAAGAAAAGAGGGGATCAGGCCTGAAATGCCCTCCCTCATAATAGTTTGTTGTGATAAGCCATTGTGAGAGAGGCACGCGAACAGCCGAGGCTGTCAATTTGATTAGCCATTATACTGCATGTTTAATTGCAGTTATTGGCTCGTCATTTCCCTGCTACGCTGGAGAGGGCACGCTAAGCCCCGACCCCACACTGCCATCAGGTGTGCGCCGAGTGCTTTATTATTACCACCAGGAAGAATTCCCTGACAATTCCTGTGTCTCAGTATCTGTGTGTGTGTGTGTGTGTGTGTGTGTGTGTGTGTGTGTGTGTGTGTATGCCTATTATACCTGCCAATCGGCAATGTGCGTAATTGTAATTTCAGTTTTTACTGTTGTGGCATAATCAAGTGGCAAGAGAATCTAATGCAACTAAATGCAAACTATGTAATGAGTGAATGTGAGTGTGTATGTGTTTAATGGCTTTCTATGGCTGCCCACATGGCACACACAGCTGTTGACCGTTGATGCACTGCCTAGTCAACAACCAAACCATGCTCATCCCATAATGGAGCCTCGGTTACGGTTGCCAAGGTTGAACAAGCTCGATCGGCACAAACACTGCACACCACTACTTCCTCTTGAAAATGAAACACACAGAACACAAGCACACACAAGCACACACAACACACACACACACACACACACACACACACACACACACACACACACACACAGATTGTGGGCGGACCAGTTGCAGCATACTGATTGATTGACAGGTGTCAGAAAGGCGTGGCTAAAATGTTACAGGGTTGTTATTGAATTTAGAGCCCCTCCACCCCACCTCACTCTCACAAACACACACACACACACACACACACACACACACGGCAACACACACACACACCTCCTCATTCAGCTCGGTGCTTTGTTCCTGCACTGACACCATTTCAATTTGCTCCACAAATCTGCAGCATTTTCAGCCTGACTGCCTAAGGAGCAAACCAGCTGTGAAATTGCCTCTCTCCCGGGAGCGTAGGACCCCCCAGTCCCCCACCTCGTACCCCTTGCTCCATTGCCTCCCTCTTCGCAGACCGACTACCCCCCTTACCAACACACACATATACACATCCCAGGCGCATGTACACACGCACAAACACAGTTAAGCCAAAAGGGAAGATGGAAATAGGCATACATGTGTATGTGTGTGGAAGAACAAGGAGAGAATGGAGACAGGATGTATAGAATAAAAAAAAAAAAAAAAAAAAAAAAGACATAACAAAAAGAGGCTAAATCACACAAATTGATCCAAATCACAGAGCATTGGTCTAAAATGGCTCACACAATGAAACAAGCACTCAAGACTCAGAGTCTTAAAAACACCTGCCTTCATCTTTTAGGACACACACACACACACAGACGCACACATCCGACCTCCAAAGAACTTTTGCACACTATGCTGTTGTGCGAGTACACCAGTGAAGCAGTTAATGAAAAGGTAGTGAGTCGGACCATATTTCTCTGTGTTTATGTGAGGGACGACGGTACAAAAACAAAAACACAGCGTTTATAGTGGAGGGAAAGTGTGCAAGCTGCTGAAAAACTATGACCATTAAATGCCTTGACATGGATATGGCTTAGAAGAAAATATCGCAGCAACAGTGACACAAACAAGGCCTCAGCGTCACACTTTATTCCATACTCTTCTCTGGTTTAGGTGCAAACACGCGCTGTAAATACTGAAGCTACGATATCCAAGCCCACACACAACTGCAGCTGCAGAAAGAGAGAGGGAGCGAGAAAGGGAGGGAGACGGAGAGAAACAAACATACATTCTCCCTCAGCTGTGAGGCCACAAGGCTTTAAAACTCTTGAGCTTTTTAGATGCGATGAGCGTTATTGCCAGTTGTGGTAGTCACGCCGATCAGCTTCACAAGACACCATAATGAGTCAATATATGTAAATCTTTACTAGGCAAACACGGCGGGAAACAAAGGCATTTAACTAGTGCTCTCGCCCGCAAGCCTCCAACGATTCAGCACCGGTAATTTCTCCCCATTGAAAGGCATAATTGCCTGCTATTTGAAGATATTCATGCTCAATTTTTGAAATTAATTTCAATTGGAGGGAAATGTAGAAATGTCAGCTCCAGTGAAAGGGATTTGATTTCAATTATCCTCGCTCAAAGGACTGTGATTTCCAAATACACTTAAGCAAAATTATGACAAGAATTTTTGTTCGGCAAAATTCAGTGTTTAAAGAGCGATTAGGCGATAATGGGGCAGCTTTGAGCCGGCAGTGAATGCAGCCGTCTCCCTCTGAAAGGCACTCAATTATCTCTGATTGCTCCCGCTATAATGTATCAAATAGAGATACCTGCTATTGCCGTAATTTGTGTGAAAATTAACATGCTGCAATTTCCACTAGAGGGAAAAAGGGAGCTCTAATGGGCGCCTGAGCGTACATCAATAAAACGAGGGGAGAAAAAGAGAGCGACAGAAAGGGAGGGTGAGAGGAGGAGAGTAAGAGCAAGCCAGGAGAAGAGAGAATGAGTGCAAAAGCTAAGGAGGGAGGGGAGGTAAAGAGAATAAAAAGAAAAGGAGCAGGGGAAAAAAGCAATTGAAAAAAGGTGGAAAGAAAAGGAAAGTCAGGACAGAGATCTGAGACATGGCGAGAAAAAATAGCCTATTTGAGTTAAGCGCTGTGGAGGGAGGGAGGGAGAAGAGAGAGGGAGAGAGAGGAAGAGAAAGAAATTTAATTTACTGAAAATATTACAAATTGCACCTGTGCATAACTCCCCCAAATTACCAACCAATCAAGGCAGAGTGCCTATTACTCTCCCATTACATGGAGATCAGATCACGCTCTGAATCTGTGTCCAGAGAGACAGAGAGAGAGAGAGAGAGAGAGAGAGAGAGAGAGAGAGAGAGAGAGAGAGAGCACCCACAGTGACGGTAAAAGTACCATGATGCAACAGAGAAAAAGGAACGCAGACTCACACTGCTCTGGCACAAACAAGTGCTTTAAGTGTCGCGTACACAAAAGAAGAAACTCATTGTCTTTCAGGTTAGTGCTGATATAATAAGCTTGATCATGTATGATGATTCTGGCAGGTAAAAAGCATAAAGGGAATGTAGCCAGAGTGCTAAATGCACAGAAATCTGATGGAGCTTCCAACAACAACAACTTGAACTAAACAAAATAAAAAGACCTCTCACTGGGGGACTGGTGGAGGCCTGATCTTCCCTAGTTGTTGGAGCACAGACTATCTACCACTAGCTCAAACAGCCATGAATGGCCTCTTGAGTACTTTGCATAATTGTCAGCAATTTAATATGTGAGCTGCTGGGCTATTAATCTCCATGATTCCATCTGATTCAGATAACAGTGTTACCTCATACTGACAAGTCAGTGTTAGCCTCATGTGAATCATGGTGTACCAAATCTCTCTCCTCTGAGTGAGGTCAGATGCATCTTGCTAAAGGGCACTTCAGCAGGGCAGATGCTTTCAGCCCTTCGGAAACAAGGCGTTTAATGTTTACACTGGCACACTGTAGGCTCTTTAAAGACTAGTTCAGTTGTTAATTACTGAATAGATACATTTCAAAACATTGTTAAAATAAATGAAAAAAGAAAATTGTTAATCCAGAATTCAAATATTCAAAAGGCATCTAAAATTATACTTTGCGTTTTCTTTCCAACCATGTTGTCCGGTAACGGTGTCTACATTGTGTGCCTCCTGATTTTTATTCCCACCTCATACTACAGTATCTGTAGCAGTCAGTAGGTTGTAGCATGGTGCTATCAAGACCAAACCAGTATTTTGTCAAGGACAGAGATTCTGACTGAATGCCACCACAGTCCTGCTAAAGCACAGGGACTCTAAAACGGATAATGAATTTAAATAAATTGCCTAACACCATGTACATTTTGCTGATTATGTTTGTTGTAGATTATCATTATCATGCATCCAAAGAAGTACATAAAAGGGATATGCTATGAAAGAGTCCAGAGATCAAACAGCATGGTTGAGGAGCAGGTAAAATTGAAGAGAGTGAGCACAGAGAGTTTAATGTCTTATTCAGCCTGCAGTTTAAAGTGCCACGGCCCTCAGGCACAGCAATGGCCACCTAAGTGGCTACAGTGACAGCAGAAATTGGCCTTCTGGTTTACAACCTGTCGCCACAGAGCTAGACAGTAAAGCAGCCAGGGGGGACAGATAGTAGCAGAGCACGCAAAATAAAAAAAATTGACAAGAGAGATTTAAGGCCAGGGTTGAGACAGGAATGGTAAGAATGGGGGGGTTCAAAAACATTGATTGAACCGTCACCCTCAAATTGAAAGGAAGAGTGTTTCTTTTAAATCCAGTAGTCAAGCTAACAAAGTGTTCATATGGCTACAAGAGCTATGAACACACAGACACGCAGAAGCTGCAGATTGCTTTCATCATTGTGTATATGGTGAAATGTGATACTAATGAGTAAAGATGTACAGAACATATGTGAGGAGAGACTTCAGCTCCATAGCACCATCACCTGGACAAAACATACAGAATTCAACCATGTCCTTTGGTGTGTGCAGTCATCTCAACCTCAGGCCCAGAGTGTGTGTTTGTGAATGTTTTTTTAACCCACATTCTTGGGTTCCTGTTTCTTTAACCAAATAAACTGCGTTTAAGTGTAAATTGTGATGTTGATGTTACCTCTGGTCTGAGAGTTGCCCTGGTGCAGGCAGGGCAGATGGGTCCGTGGCGGGAGAAGGCGATGGGCAAACGTCTGGTTCTGTTCTGGCATGCCTGGTCCTCGCATACCAACCAGCCCTATGATACATACATCACACACACACACACACATTACTTCCAACAACTGTGACACTTCCAAACTTCAGTAGAGCTGCAACGATCAGTGGATTCATCGATTGAGAGGACTTCATTTGCAACTATTTTGATAATTGATTAATCATTTGAATTGATATTTTAAGCAAAGAATGCAAACACTCTGCGGTGGCAGCTTATCAAATGTGAGGATGTGCTGCTTTTATATGATTGTACCGAATACTTTGGGGTTTTGGATTGTTCGTCAGACAAAACAAAACATTTTAAGGGGTTAACTTGGTCTATGGGGAAATCCGATGGTCTTTCCTAGACCTTGAATGAGTTGAAATGACCGCTCATCAATTGTTAATGGAGTTTCCGCTGAGGTTGTGGCTGCTCTGAAGAAGAAATGAAAGACCGAAGACCATAATATCAAGCAATAAAGTAAAGAAGAAAAAAGTTTTAAAATACACTGCTGAATTGAGGCATTTGTTAATTCCCTTTCTATGATTTTAAGAGCATTAATCAAAATCCCTGAAATTCCACTACTGCTGCAGTACTCCTTTGAAATAAGCTTTTTCATGTCCATAGCGATTCCTGATGAAAATAACATTCAGCAGCCTTAAGTACACTACATGATTACTTATTTATAAAATGTGCTTTTGTCGCCATTTATTTTGTTGATTAGGTGTTCTTAAAAAAAAAAAAAAAAAAAAAAAAACTTTTGTTGACTCAAGAAAGACTTTAAAAACGGTTTCTGTTAATGAGGAAATGTTGCTGAAAATCGTTGCTTATATTTGGCTGCACAACAGAACTGCCAAGAGAAGTAGTTGGAGGAAGAAACATAGGGGGTGTAAAATAAAAACAACTGCAAAAGACATGCAGAGAAATAACTGAGGTTTACATACAACTTCATATCCCACCCTCATATCTCTTTACATTTGAATGTATCTTCAGCTGCTGTGTGTCGGAGTCCTGCTCTGTGAGACAGGCAGAGCAGTGGACAGGCAAAACGGCAGTAGTTAGGACCTCCTGGGGTGAGGTAGTGACCCTGGGCAGGTGCTGTGGTCTAACCCTCTCAATCTCTTCGTATTCTTCTAGATCCCTCCACCCCCTCTGCTTCTTATGCCCTGTCATTACTAAGGGGTTTTAAATGGGAGGGTTGTTAATGCCCAACTAATGACAGAGCATAAGACCCACCGCCATCAACGCCATTGCACCCCCCCACCACAAAAATCTATCTATCCTTCCTTCCATTCACTCAAAATAAACCCCCTCAAAACCACCGCACCTGTCTTTCTATCCACATCCCCCTCACACATACATGCAGTGTCTCTCTCATTGGTTTTTATATTCGGCTTCTTTGTGTTGTGTAGTCTCCTGATCAGTTATGAGCAGCAGCTAAAAAAGAAATGGTAACAATGATTGTTCTTTCACACTGTGCCGAGGCCTTTAATAACCTGCAATGGCAAGAATTAACCGGAACAAACTGAGGCTGTGGAGTCTTGAGTTTACTCCTGAACGTACGCAGACAGCCGCGAACACCAGGGATGCATAGTTGTTCTGTTTATACTATCTGCTTGAAGGACGCGTTCCACACATGCGCAGTAGATCGCCACTCTATCACGGAGTGGCTGTGCGGACATGTCTGGACAAAAAATTTGCGTTTCCTACGATGTCAGATAATGTCAGGATAAGTCCTCAGAGTAGGGCGGGTCATGCCTTCGCCATCCTATGAAAACGCAAAAACTAGTCAAGTCTGCGCAGCCACAAAATATTGGCGGTGCGTGGACGGCCACACAGAGCCTACGTGTAAACCCTTTTAATGATGACATTACAGCCACGCGGACCCCAGCAGCCCCTTGCAAACAGTATAATTTCAGCTTTAGAAGGACTATAAAAGACACAAATGCAATCACACAAATGCATTTAGTGTAGCGGCTGAAGCTTACTAGCAGTGCATAAACAGTGCAAATGAAAAAGGAAAAGACAGAAATAAACGACAAGTGTGTTTCTATAACTTTGAATCACTTTGGGTGCTTTGTAATCAACAGAAAATCTACTTTATATAAATGTATCAAAATGTAAGTAGGTTATAAAACAAAACCAATAATTACACAAGTATGTAGTTTTTCTAGGAAATTAACATTCTAGATGCAAATACATTTAACCTCAAATCGCTTGTCACACCTTGATTCTATACAGATAATCTCCTACAAATGTTTGATGTGACTTTTGGCTGCACCAGCGATGATTTACATGTTTCATAGTAAAGTTTTTTTGTGCCATCTATTTTATCTGTAACCTGCTGTATTTAGACCAGTTTGTAAAGACTTTAATTTCAAAATCAAAGTCTCTTTCCTTATGTGGAAATGAAGGGATAATACTTGGGCACAACATTTACAGCTAATCCAATAGAGGACAGGTAGTGAGCTGCGCTGTGTCAACAGACCCATAACATGATGGCCAAAGAAGCAATACCTGATACTCGCAAAGGCTCCTGAGATGGAAAGCACTTTGCAAGACTGGCTTACTATGTACAGTTGGTATGCCTGTCACATTTTCTAAGAACAAACTGCATGTTATACTGTAAATGTTTTTCTCTTTTATGTAACAGGGAATGTAAGAGACACACGCGCGCACACACACCTCTAAATGAAAACCAAACATACATTCACACATAAGTCCCAAATCAATTAGAAAGTCCCAGAGTTCACAGCTTTACCCAAAAACCCCAGCTGCAGGACTAATTATCTAAACACCTCTGCCGCTCTTGTAAAGAGCTGAGGATCATGGGAAATGAGACCGCTTCGCTGTCTCTGATAAAGACATATGCAGGACAATGGTTCATGGAGGTGGGAGATAAGGAGCATTAGAGTTTGTCTTTTTTTTTGTTGTGACACAAGCCTTGGCACACACTGCTTTTCCCATGGGACTCGCAAGAGGAATGAACACACGCAAACACATTGCATTCAGTGTGAGCACAAACATTAATTGTTTCCCATTCACATGCATCCAAATGATTTAATACGACACACATCAAAGACTCAAGTGCCCAGGACTGGGAGGGCTAAAGAGGAGGAAAAGCTACCCAGAATGCTCTTATGCTCTGCTACTGTGACCCAAAACCCATCCACACAGACGACACACACTCAAACATAAAAATAAAGTGGGAGGCGCGAGGCAGGGAAATAAAATTAATATATAATAATAATACATAAGTTTTATATAGCGCTTTACATGGAACTCAAAGACGCTTTACAAACAAAAGAAACAAACAAACAAACAAACGAACAAGATGAGTGATTATTGTAAATTATGGATAGGCCAATTGAAAAAAATTAGTTTTGAGCAGTTTTTTTATAGGTGTTCAGTGAGTCCGAGTTTCTGATGTGGATGGGGAGTGAGTTCCAGAGAGTGGGGGCAGCTATTGCAAAGGCTCGGTCCCCCAAAGTTCAGTGGGTTGATTTGGTGATGGGTTTGAGGAGGTTTAAGTCAGCTGAGCGAAGGCGTCTGGAGGGGCGATGGTGCTGTAAAAGGTCTGTGAGGTATGGAGGGGCCAGATTATTGAGAGCTTTGTAGGTGATGAGTAGAACTTTGTAATGGATGCGCTGTTGTACAGGGAGCCAGTGAAGCTGTTGAAGGACAGGGGTGATGTGTTGTCTTGAACTGGTGTGGGTGAGGAGGCGAGCAGCAGAGTTTTGAACGTATTGCAGTTTTTGTAAAACAGATGAAGGGAGACCATATAGGAGGCTGTTGCAGTAGTCAAGTCTTGATGTAATGAATGCATGGATGAGAGTTTCAGCAGCAGATGTCGAGAGGGTGGGGCGAAGACGAGCAATGTTACGTAGGTGGAATAAGGACGTTTTGGTGATATGACGGATATGGGGCTTAAAAGTGAGTGTGGGGTCAAAAATGAAACCAAGATTTCGGATCTGGAGTGAGGTGTTGACTGTATGTCCAGCGATGGAGAGAGCAAAATCTTGGGAGGAGGAGAGTAGTGATTTTGGACCAATGATGATGATTTCAGATTTGTTGTAGTTGAGTTTAAGGAAGTTGGCAGTCATCCAGGTTTTTATTGCAGAAAGGCATTTTGTGATGGTTGATACTGTGGCAGGAGTGATGGATCTAGTGCTGAGGTATAATTGTGTGTCGTCTGCGTAACTGTGGAATTGGAGTCCAACAGCGAGTCCGTGATTTTGAATGATAAGTCCAAGGGGAAGCATATACAGGATAAACAGAAGGGGACCTAGCACTGAACCTTGAGGGACTCCGTGATTGACCGGTATGGTATGGGACGTACAGTTGTTGATGGTTATGAATTGAGATCTGTTGGTGAGGTAGGACGTGAACCAGGAGAGCGCTGAACCAGACATGCCCAGATTTTTTTAGACGTTGTAAAAGGATAGAGTGGTCAATGGTGTCGAAAGCGGCAGAGAGGTCAAGTAGGAGTAGAATAGAGAGGGAACCAGAGTCAGAGGCAAGCAGGATGTCATTTGTTACTTTGAGTAGTGCCGTTTCAGTAGAGTGATGAGAGCGGAATCCAGATTGAAAGGTTTCGTAGAGCTGATTGGAAAGAAGGTGATGTTTTAGTTGAGAGGCAACAGAGCGTTCCAGGATTTTTGATAGGAAAGGTAGGTTAGAGATGGGCCGGAAATTGTTGGGGTTGTCAGGATCTAGGCCAGGTTTTTTAAGTATAGGTGTAATGGCGGCGACTTTGAAGGAGGAGGGAACTGTTCCAGATGTGAGAGAGGAGTTTATGATAACCATAATAAGTGGGCTGAGGCAGGGGAGGCAGTGCTTGACCAATGCAGATGGAATGGGGTCAAGTGGACAGGTTGTGAGGTGGATTTTGTTGAGATGATCTATGAGATCGGTTTCTGTGATGACTGATAGGGAGGGGAGAGTGATATGAAATGGAAGGGATAAGTCCGGTTGAGGGTCTGTACTAGGAGAGATATTCGCAAAGAGTTCTTGGACGTGCTGACGTGTAAGGTGAGCGTATTGTGTCACTTCCGGTGTTCCCGTGTTACAAACGCTAGTTTGCTGCTCCGGCAAAAACTTATTGAACTCTGCTTTACTGGCTAAATTAGCGGCTATTTGCCTGGATTGCATTTGAATTACAACTGTTTTACTCAAGCACTTATACTTAGCTTCACTTACAGTGACTGACTCGCTGAATTTACAATTGTTAAAACGCTGTTAGCTACTTTAGCTTAGCCACTAGCAATGGCTTATTCCTCTCCCTCTCCTGCTCTTTCTTGCTCTGTGTGTCAAATGTTTAGCTATTCCTCTGCCTCCTTTAGTGATAACGATACATGTAATAAATGTAGTATATTCGCTGCTCTGGAGGCAAGGCTTAGTGAATTTGAGTCACGGCTCCGCACCGTGGAATCAGAATCGTATGCTTCCGTAGCTAGCCAGCACCATGTGGTTAATGCGGACCACCATACTGTAGCTTCTCTAGCTGCTTTAGCTTCTGCTAGCTGTCCCCGTCAAACCCCGAGCAGCCGGGCGGTGGGTGACTGTCCGAGGGAAGCGTGGCGTTAGATCTAGACCAGGGAGTGCACATGATGACGGTCGCTCTAAACCGGGCGTCTTCGCCTCTCTAACAGGTTCTCCCTACTCAGTGATACACCCGCTGAGAAGCCAATTCTGGTTATTGGGAACTCTATACTGCGATATGTGAAGCCCGGCGGCCCCAGCGGCTAAAGTACCCACGGTCATATGTGTCCCGGGGCCAGAGCGGGCGATATAGAAACCCATCTAGAGCTGCTGGCCAAAAAGAACCGTAAATACAGTAAGATCATACTTCACGTGGGGGTAATGGTCGTAAATCAGAGATCACTAAATTGAATGTTGAGTCACTTTGTGCATACGCAAAGACTATGTCGGACTCAGTAGTTTTCTCTGGACCCCTGCCAAACCTGACCAATGATGAAATGTACAGCCGTCGTCATCCTTCCACCGCTGGTTGTCGGGTGGTGCCCAGCTAACGATGTGGGCTATGTGAATAACTGGGGGCGTTCTGGGGAAAGCCTGGTCTGATGGAGAGAGACGGCATTCATCCCACCTGGGACGGAGCCGCTCTCATATCAAAAATCTGACCGAGTTTATCAGACATAAACCATGACAACCCAAGTTTGATATTAGTAATCAGGGTGCAGTGCAATACACCCCCCTGTGCTTCCGTTGGAGCAGTCACCCACTCATAGTCTAATAAGCACGGTGTCTGTTCCCCGACTCAGATCGGTTAAATCAAAGGTAAACAAAAGATGCGCTATACTTAACAACCTAATTGGAATTAAAAACGACTGCAACGATAGAACAAAATAAGAAAATTAGATGTGGACTATTAAATATTAGATCTCTGTCTTCTAAAGCATTATTGGTTAACAAGTTGATATCAGATAACAACATTGATTTATTTTGTCTTACTGAAACCTGGCTGGGCCATGAAGACTATGTCAGTCTAAATGAAGCCACTCCTCCCAGTCATATTAATACTCAAATTCCTAGAGGCTCAGGCCGAGGAGGGGGAGTTGCAGCCATCTTTGATGCAAGCCTGTTAATTACTCCTAAACCTAAATTAAATTATAACTCCTTTGAAAGTCTTGTTCTTAATCTTCAACATCCAAAATGGAAAACATTACAGCCAATTATATTTGTTGTTATTTACAGGGCTCCAGGTCCGTATTCTGAATTTTTATCTGAATTCTCAGAGTTTTTATCATGTTTAGTCCTTAAATCAGACCAAGTACTTATTGTAGGTGATTTTAATATCCATGTGGATGTTGACAATGATAGCCTTAGTACTGCTTTCAACTCATTACTGGATTCAATCGGTTTCAGTCAGAGTGTGCACAAGGCGACGCACTGTTTCAACCACACCCTCGACCTTGTGCTGGCATATGGTATTGAAATTGAGGATTTAATAATATTTCCATGAGAATTCGGTATTGTCAGATCATTCTTTAATCACTTTCGAATTCTTACTACCTGACTATATTAAATTAGATAAAAGCTTCTACACCAGATGCCTATCTGACAGTGCTATAGCTAAATTTAAAGAAGATATTCCAACAGCATTCGACTCTATGTCGTGCCTTAACATAACCGAGGACCTCTATGTTAACCTCAGTCCCTCTCAAATTGATACATTTGTAGACGGTGCTACGACTTGCCCTACGGACGACCTTAGACTCTGTTGCTCCCCTGAAAAAGAAGATGATGAAGCAAAGGAAATTAGCACCTTGGTATAACTCCCAAACCCGCAAATTAAAACAAATCTCGCGAAACCTCGAATGTAAGTGGCGTTCCACCAAAGTGGAAGAATCCCGTTTCGATTGGCAAGAAAGTCTGAAAACCTATAGGAAGGCCCTAAGAAAGGCCAGATCAGACTATTACTCATCACTAATAGAAGAAAACAAGAACAACCCAAGGTTTCTTTTCAGCACTGTAGCCAGGCTGACAGATAGTCACAGCTCTACTGAGCCATCTATTCCTCTAGCTCTGAGTAGTGATGACTTCATGAACTTCTTTAATGATAAAATTACAATTAGAGATAAAATTCATCACCTTTTGCCTTCAACCTCTAACGGTTCACCTTTAAACGCAGAGTCGCTAGAAATAACGACTAGTCTCGACATATACTTAGACTGCTTTTATCCTATAGACCTTCAACAATTAATATTAAAGATATCCTCAGCAAAGCCATCTACCTGTCTCTTAGACCCCATCCCAACGAGGCTACTTAAAGAAGCGTTACCCGTGGTATACACTTCATTACTAGATATGATCAATATGTCCTTATTAACAGGTTATGTACCGCAGTCATTTAAAGTAGCTGTGATAAAACCTCTTCTGAAAAAACCCACCCTCGATCCTGAGGTCTTAGCAAACTATAGACCTATATCTAACCTTCCCTTTCTCTCCAAGATCCTTGAGAAGGTGGTTGCTAATCAGTTATGTGATTTTCTACATAGCAATAGTTTATTTGATGACTTTCAATCAGGATTTAGAAAGCATCATAGCACAGAGACGGCACTGGTGAAAATTACTAACGACCTTTTAACTGCTGCAGACAAAGGACTTGTCTCCATTCTTGTTTTACTAGATCTTAGTGCTGCATTTGACACTATTGACCATTCAATCCTGTTACAGAGATTGGAACACTTAATTGGCATTAAAGGAATTGCTCTAAGCTGGTTTAAGTCCTATTTCTCTGATCGATCTCAATTTGTTAATGTTAATGATAAATCCTCCAAGTACGCTAAAGTTAGCCATGGGGTTCCTCAAGGCTCAGTGCTTGGACCAATTCTATTCTCCTTATATATGCTTCCTCTAGGCAATATTATTAGGAAACACTCAATTAACTTTCACTGTTATGCGGATGACACCCAATTATACTTGTCAATCAAACCGGACGAAACCAGTCAGCTAGCTAAATTTCAAACGTGCATTAAAGATATAAAATCCTGGATGACCTATAATTTTCTGATGTTAAACCCTAACAAAACTGAAGTTATTGTACTGGGACCTAAACACCTCAGAACCTCATTATCTAAAGATATAGCTACTCTGGATGGTATTGCCCTGGCCTCCAGCACTACTGTCAGAAATTTAGGAGTTATTTTTTGATCAGGATATATCCTTTAATGCCAATCTACAACAAACCTCAAGAACAGCCTTTTTTCATCTTCGTAACATTGCCAAAATTAGGAATATCCTGTCTCAAAACGACGCTGAAAAACTAGTGCATGCATTTGTTACTTCCAGGCTGGACTATTGTAACTCCCTACTGTCAGGTTGCTCAAATAAGTCCCTTAAGACTCTCCAGCTGATCCAGAATGCTGCAGCGTGTTCTCACAAGAACTAAGAGAAGAGATCATATTTCTCCTGTATTAGCTTCTCTGCACTGGCTTCCTGTTGAATCCAGGATTGAGTTTAAAATCCTTCTATTGACCTACAAAGCTCTAAATGGTCTAGCACCATCATATCTAGAAGAGCTCCTAATACCTTATTGTCCCACTAGAGCACTGCGCTCCCAGAATGCAGAGTTACTGGTGGTACCTAGAGTCTCTAAAAGTAAAATGGGAGCAAGAGCCTTCAGTTATCAGGCTCCTCTCCTATGGAACCAGCTCCCGATCTGGGTTCGGGGGGCAGAAACTGTAATCGCTTTCAAGAATGAACTTAAAACTCTTCTATTTGATAAAGCTTATAGTTAGGGAGTGAGGAGTTGCAGTGTTCACCTAACTGGCCCACCTGCTTCTCTTCATAATTGTTAGACTAATAATACATAACAAAGTAGAGGGAGGCAGGCCAGCCAAGCCCGATCCGGCAGGGGAGAGTTCTAAGCCCGAAAAAGCTACCTTTCCTTATGACCTGTCTCTCTTAGTTACGCTGTTATAGTTACGCTGTTATAGTTCTAGACTGCCGGGGGACTTCCTTCCTTCCTTTGACACACTGAGCTGCTCTCTCCTCTCCCTTTCTATTACTTTTACTATTACTATTTGTGTGTATCCAGTCCCAGAAATGCTTGTTACTAATCCTAGCTTCTGGGAGTTTACTCCCGGAGTCCTTATGTTTTTTCCCCAGCGTATTTCCTTGGAGAACGTTGGCACCAAGATCCTGGTTCCAGCTGTCGCCGTGGTCCTGCTGCACTCCCTGCCGAGCTCAGCGGTGCCCTGCAATGTCATGCTTCTTCCGGCTGAACCCTGCAGCTTCCCGCTACATCCAGTCACTGTTCCATTATTAATGTGACTATTATTGCCACTGTTCATCACACCCCCAACCGGCCCGTCAGACACCGCCTACCAAGAGCCTGGGTCTGTCCGAGGTTTCTTCCCAAGAGGGAGTTTTTCCTTGCCACTGTCGCACTGCTTGCTCTTGAGGGAATTACTGTAATTGTTGGAATTGTTGGGGCTTTGTAAATTATAGAGTGTGGTCTGGACCTACTCTATCTGTAAAGTGTCTCGAGATAACTCTTGTTATGATTTGATACTATAAATAAAATTGAATTGAATTGGTGAATGCTGTCAATTTTGTATTCGATAAAATTATTGCATTTGTCCATGGTGAATAATTGAGGCATTTCGCCGGAGCGAGGGTGGGGGTGAACAGTCGGATGTGAGAGAATAAAGGCTCATAATTGCATAATTACTGCAGTGGATACCTGACACACTGAATGCAGATGTCAAATGAGTTCCACATAATTTAACCAAACATAGGCAAGACCAGGCCACGACAGGGCCCACCACGAAATATACCCTCTTTGCTTCCTCTTCTCTGTCTGTTGGATTTTTTTCAACACTCTCAGCTCTCCTCAAATGTCTCTGCTCTGTTACATTATTACATTTTGGGGTCTGAAACTTAGGATCATCTTTATTACTTTATTTTTCTCTTAAAGCTGCAGGGAAACGTTAGGCAAACAATAATCTTTTTTAATTATTCTGCAGTCTAGGTGCTGCCGTTTTCGACCCTTGAACGGCTGCTTAGTACTAAAACAATTAGTCCATAATTCAGTTAGTCAATCAGTCTAATTAATTGACAACTGTGATCATGTATTTATATATGAAGTTATTTGTCAGGCAAAACATTCACTCTCCATTCTTGGTCATACAATCTGAAGACATGGGCCTTTTTCACAATTTCTGACATTTCATTGATTTATTGATAATGAAAATTATTATTAGTTACAGCCTTCGTCTAAACCGTCTTTGCTCCCTATATCTTCTCTGCCTTTTATCTATAGTTACAGGTCAGGTATTGTTAATTAGGACAATTTACATTAATAATAAATATATGGAGACTATTTTTTTAATTAACCAATTCATTATTTGGTCTATTAAGGGTCAGATACTGTAATAGTGAATGATTCATTTTTGATCAAAACAACTGTGGATAAATGTTATTTTGATGGACTAACTGATTTATCAACTAATCTTTGCAACTCTGCTGAGGACCATCACATTTTGGCTCTGAGAAATGGCAATAGGCATTTTTTCAATATCTTCTTACAATTTAGTGAGTAAAGAAACCGGTATTGTTAATTGGGTTTATAAAGTGTCCAGAAATAGTTAGGAATGCCCTTCGCAATTTTCCAAAGCCCAAGATGACGTCTTCAAATTGCTTGCGGTCCAAAAAGACAAAAATCTTTGCTTTATAAATATAAATATATATATTAAATTATATATTATATATTAAAATAGTTGCAGATTAATGTTCATTTAATGTAATATCTACTTCTGTATAGTAATTGACTAATCCATTCAGTTCTTTTGTTAATTTAACATACTGGAGTAGCCTCTCTGACATGACTCCTGTAGCAGAGAAATCCACCTGCCACACACACACACACAAAAGAGCTCTTAAAGTTTTTTGTGCTTCAGCGGTCGGTACTTTGAGCTCTAAAGTGAATAGACCTAAAACACACACACACACACACACACACACACACACACACACACACACACACACACACACACACACACACACACACACACACAAGCTCAAACGGTTCCACTTTGTACCTCCTCCGCTTAATCAAAGCTTCTCTATTCAACAATTTGACCTTTTGTTCAAAACAGGATTATCACCTTCTCTGGTCTTCATTCACCCTCTCTCTCTCCCACCCCCTTTCTTCTCTTGCCCCTCAGCCCGTTTCCAGGGGCGACCCGCATGACGAGGGTAATTGCAATAATTTGTTAAATGCCATGGCAACAGTGGTTAGATGGGAGGGGTTACCCAAAAAAAATGGATGGCTCAAGAAACAAGCAAATCTCTCATTTTGCCAAATACAGTGGGACAAGAGGAGCAAAGGATGACAACTGTGTGTGTGCGTGCGTGTCAAAGAGAGTGAGGAGTGAACAAGTGTTTGCCCATTCTCAGGGTGCTGGTTTATTGATAATGGGGGGGCAGGAGGTAATTTCACTAATGATTAATGTGTCTTTGGTCCTAGCTTAGGACACCAACAACATACACGCACATATATTCGTACACACACACACACACACACACACACACACACACACACACCACTCTATCTGGCCAGACAAACAGCTTTATTTGAACTCTCCCTCGGCCTGAAAGGAATCCTTAATTACACAATATTACCCCTCTTCATAGCCCCACTGTGTGCGCTGTGTCCGCTGCTGTTCAGCCTTCACTAGTGTGTGTGTGTTGCTGTGTGAGGTGTAAGTATTCAGTGGTAGCAGCTGTTTCACACATCGTGACAAAGGGGTTGAGCGGGACTCGCTCCCCACACATTCACCCAACTAATTGATTTCTGTTCAGCACTGTGGGAGAGTTACCCCCACATACACACAAACTTTTACAGACAGTGCATTCCATTCACTCAAGACCAAGGTGTTAGAAGCTACCAGGAGAGAGAGAGAGAGAGAGAGAGAGAGAGAGAGAGAGAGAGAGAGAGAGAGAGAGAGAGAGAGAGAGAGAGAGAGAGAGGGCCCTCTACAAAGACAACACAGGCATCCAGTTTACTTCACTCTCAGGCTGGCCGTCAGGCACGGAATACAGTGACAACTTGCCCTGTACACTATTTTGCTTTACATCCCGTCTCTATGCAGACTCAAACCACAGAATTTACCAGAATCTATATACAGTGGGGGAAATAAGTATTTGACCCCTTGCTGATTTTGCAGGTTTGCCCACTTACAAAGAATGCAAAAATCTACAATTTTAATCATATGTACATTCTAACAGTGAAAGACAGAATCCCAAAGAAAATTCCAGAAAATCACATCATATGAATTTATTAAAATTGATAACCATCTGATGAGGAAAAACAAGTATTTGACCCCCTGGACAAACAGCAAGTATTCTGGCTCCTACAAGCCAGTTAGTCTTTCTTTAAGACACAGCCCCAATCCGAACCAATTATCTACATCAAATATACCTGCCTCACCTCGTTACCTGTATAAAAGACACCTGTCAACACCCAAACAACCAGCATCCAACATCACTACCATGGGCAAGACGAAAGAGCTTTCTACGGACATCAGGGACAAGATTGTTGATCTGCACAAGGCTGGGATGGGCTACAAGAGAATCGGAAAGCAACTTGAGAGAAAAGATCAACTGTCGGTGCAGTTATCAGGAAATGGAAGAAGCACCACACCACCGCCAACCTCCTCGGTCTGGGCCTCCACACAAGATCTTGCCTCGTGGGGTGTCCCTGATCATGCGAACGGTGAGGAATCATCCCAAAACCACAAGGGGGGAACTGATGAATCAACTGAAGGCAGCTGGGACCACAGTTACAAAAGAAACGGTTGGTAACACACTACGCCCGTCATGGATTGAAATCCTGCAGCGCACGCAAGGTCCCCTGCTCAAGAAGAAACATGTACAGGCCTGCATGAAGTTCGCCATTCACCACCTGGACGACTCAGAAGAGGCCTGGAAGAAGGTGATGTGGTCAGATGAGACCAAAATAGAACTTTTTGGCCTCAACTCAACTCGTCGTGTTTGGAGGGCAAAGAACACCGAGTACAACCCAAAGAACACCATCCCCACCGTCAAGCATGGTGGTGGCAACATCATGCTTTGGGGGTGCTTTTCAGCCAAGGGGACGGGACAACTCCATCGTATTGAGGGGAGGATGGACGGGCCATGTATCGTGGAATTCTGGACCGACATCTCCTTCCCTCAGTGAGAGAGCTGAAGATGGGTCGAGGATGGGTGTTTCAGCACGACAACGACCCTAAGCACACCGCCAAAGCAACAAAAGAGTGGCTGAAGAAGAAGCACATCAAGGTTCTGGAGTGGCCTAGCCAGTCTCCAGACCTGAATCGATTGAAAATCTTTGGAGGGAGCTTAAAATTGAGTTGCCAGGCGACAACCTCGGAACCTGAATGATTTGGAGGCTGTCTGCAGGGAGGAGTGGGCCAACATCCCTGCCGAAATGTGCACAAACCTTGTCACCAACTATAAAAACCGTTTGACATCTGTGCTGGCCAATAATGGCTTTTCTACAACATATTAACATGGTGTTTGTCCAGGGGGTCAAATACTTGTTTTTCCTCATCAGATGGTTATCAATTTTAATAAATTCATATGATGTGATTTTCTGGAATTTTCTTTGGGATTCTGTCTTTCACTGTTAGAATGTACATATGATTAAAATTGTAGATTTTTGCATTCTTTGTAAGTGGGCAAACCTGCAAAATCAGCAAGGGGTCAAATACTTATTTCCCCCACTGTAATAGTATACAACGATATGGCAAATGTATGCAAAGACAATGTCTAGGGTTTCCTACAGTGTTTCATATCAGAGGATCTTGCCTGAAACTTCAGCTTACATCACAAGGAATTCAACACGAGGTGGCACTCCTCAGGATTCAAGTGGCATAGCACCTTGGCTGAATAATTCCATGGGACAAAACCTACAGATTACACTAGAACAACATTAAGAGTCTACAGCCATGCTAGCAGCCCCGTCAGGCTGTACTAAGGCACAGCAGAACTTTGGGCTGAATGCTATTGTCAGAATGCTAGCATGCTTACAATGCTAAAATGCAGATGTTTAGCAGATAATGCATACCATGGCTACCACCTTAGTTCAGAGTGTTAGAATGCTCACATTTGCTATTGCTAGGAATGTCTTGTTTGTTGGAAGCCTGTGTGTCTTATTCCTAAGCATTGCTGACAGTTTCAAGGCTACACTGTTAATCCAACATCTACAAAGGAAGTGCGTTCCCATTGTATAGATTATAATAGCAACTAATTAGTGCCGATGTGATGAGTCTCTTTTAATAACAATATTGTGTCAAGTCACAAATTCTCAAACATTGCGAAATCTGGATATTTTTTCACAGGCAAAATAACCAAGTCTAAACAATTCCAACAATTAAGCTAAAAATGATCAACTGGGTCAACAATAAAAACAAATGCTTAGTAGCAGCACGTAATCATTTCAGACATTTCTATATGCATGCGTATTTAACGTGTATTTGATCATGTGGCTATGCACATTTGCAGGTCTAAACTTATTTCAGGCCTCATATTCTTGTGTAATCTGTAGATCTGAAAATGTGAATAGCTAACAATGTAGAGAGCCAGTAATCCATATTATCACTCATTCCATGCCTTTGAAATGGCAAAATAATTTACCCTGTAAAGCCTATAATCCAACACAGAAAGAGTTCAGAGTAGTCTTGTATTATTGAGACAAATCTGCTTGATCTTTAAAGTCAAATATATTTGATTTGTTGTATTTTTTAGTTCTTGCTAACTCTCTATGACCCAGTTTTCTCAGATCTGTCATTTAAATTTCACCGGATCATCTTAAAAAACTGTCAGAGGGCATTTTAAACTTGGTATTCAAAGTAAGAATGGCCATTTAAGTGTTTTCATGGATCATGCTCCTTCAAATCTTTCTGGTGTTCTTTTCATTTTGCGAGCATAATGCGCTTTTTGGTTGAAAATGTCAGCGCAGTGCCCTGCTGAGGTTTCCTTTATCTCTCATCCAACATCTTTTGGATGGCATCTCATCATTACAGCATCTGGTAAATCCCACATTGTGTTAAATACAGTCCAACCTTTTAGTAAACACTTAGTGGAAGGTCAATTTTCACAGATTTGGACTATTTTATTACAGGCAGTACAGTTTTTCTGAACACACAAGTTTAAAAGAGGGAAAAGACAAGTTGGTCAGCTGTGCTAGTCCAACATGTTGCAGCATTAAACACAGAATAAAAACTAAATAAACCCCATTTGTGGCCCTGCAGGTGGTGAAGAATACATGTATGTGTGCTTGTGTTGAGCGTGTGTAAAGCAAAGTTTTATTTGTAAGAATTCATAGGATTCATCAAAACCTCAATCACGCCTGGAACATGGAAATACTCACAGAGTAGTATTTTTTTATATGGCGACGAATGTCAAGTAGCAGTTTGTTGCTGATGTTGACAGCGTCTGCAATGGGGCTGCTCCCACAGGGGATGTGACAGCATCGCAACAAGCTGGGCTCCAACTTTAATCCCTGAAAACGAGAAAGTGTGAGACAACAACAGATTAATTAATATACAGATGATATCAGCAGTAGCTATCAAGCAAAAACTCTTCAGTCTTGTTCAAAATACATCAATAAAAGTGGGCAACAGTAATGTTGAATACAATCCATTCTGGTGACTGACACCAATACTGTAGATGGTTTCAAAGGGCTGCTCTCAAACATGGTTAAAAATGCTGATTGATAATAAAGTCCGATCAATGAAAAAAAAATCAAAAAATCAGAAAAAGAGAAAAGAGAAATGACCTCCCATCTAGGAAACTTGTGAGTAAAGTGAGTTGACCACCATAAAACAATTGAGGAGACACTCAGCTGTATTACTTCACAAAACCAAATTAAGAATCTAAAAGGACTGATCAGATTCTCAGTCCTGTTAACCAATTCTAAGGTAACCAAAAAAAGTCAAATTTTTGTAACCATACTCAAACTCAGATATAGTTGCCAAGGTTTGAGTTATTGCCACCAGTTTTTGATTTACACCAGTTCCTCTTTTTGTTTGTCATAGCAGATGGCAGTCGGGAGAGAAACACATCGCCATATTTGCCGAACACATCAAAAATTTACCCAAAATCTGAAACTGAATGTTGTTACCTAAGCAGTTAGGTAACATAGCAACTTGGCCATTACATTTAAACCTCTACAAAAGGACACATGACAGGCATAAAATGTGTATGGGCTTGAAGCACCTCTGGGTGCTGTAAATTTGAACATTATTGAAGCCTGAAGGAAACGGGTCAACTTGACCTAAATACCACTGAATTTTGCACTTGACAGAAAGGCTTATAGTTAATGCAAAGAAAAAAAGTAGCCACGGTACATAGCAATAATACAAAATATAACAGCTATATAACCGCTTTAAAACACTCGCTCCTTTAAACCTGAGCTTCATTTAACTGTCGAACTGACAGCCACACAAAAAGGTTTCTGCAGGGAAGTCAAGTATGCATGTGACCCCCCCCACCCAACCACACGCAGCGTTTTTGTTTGCCTAGATCATTCCTTTTTCCTTCCATTGTCGGTTCAAGTAAATCAACTCATTTTACTTACCTAATATGCAACTACACACATTAACCCTCTCCATCTCAAGCTATCCTCCTCTTCTTCATGTTTTTTCCCTCTCCCTTTCTGCTCTGGATGAAAGTAGCCTCCCTTCTTTCCCCCCTCTCCTACTCTTTTATCTCACTTGTTTCATTCCAAACTTCATTTCGATAACAGGATTCTTCCTCCCAAATGAGCAAGTTGCATCTATAAAAGTTAACACTTGCCAGTTAATTTATGACTGCGCAATTACACGAAAGTGTGTGTGTATATATATATATATATATATATATATATATATATATATATATATATATATATATATATATATATAAATAAATAAAAGGTAGTTTTCTGTCTTGTGTTTGTGTGAGACCTGAGAGAAAAATTCTAATAATGCAATCTAAGGATTGTATCTTTTGACACTCATTACTCCTCTGAGTATTGTCTACAACCCAAACAACTGTCATCTTTACCACCGCATGTCTGCACTTTAAATAGCTATTTACAAAATTGTAAAACAATTTTAAAAACATTTACAATGTCAAGTGTCTACCCTGACCGTTTTCCATCAATGCCTTGGCCTAACACTATAAAACTCAGGGAAATCCCTGCAGCTCTATCAAGCTTGTTCTCCCTCCACACTTGATCTTTTCATCCCCCTCTACCCGCTACCCCCATCAAACAACTTTCCTCCCCTGTCTGTCCTCCATCATCCATCATCGCCTCCTCCTACCATCTCTGGCTCTGTGTCAGTGTGGAGTCAAGGCCCATCTGTCCTCCCCTCTCACTGAGCTGTTAGACCATGTTCACCACCCTAATTAACTTACTGTTATCAGTTTCTCTGTGTGTGTGTGCATACCGGCCTCTGATGCATGCTGGAAAATTAACACCAGTAATCAGACAAATCCTGGTTAGTTTAGTCTACAGTTTGGAATTATTCCAAACCTCATTTCAAGATCACATTCTACAGTTAAAACGTAAAAAGTAGGTTGTTTACGTTGTTTTATGTGCACAAGCATTTGATGAATTTAAACAGAATCTGCCTCTCTTATGTTTTAGGTGCAAGTGTGTATGCCGCTCAGGAATACATAGCAATGTATCTGCTGAAGTGTGTGATGAAATGAAATGTGTGTGTGTGTGTGTGTGTGTGTGTGTGTGTGTGTGTATAATACTCCTTTTTAATTCAATGCTCGTTATTTCTGCCAGAAGAGGACAGAGGGTTGTCAGTTTTATTAGGGTCTTTCAGACAAGTAAAAGCTGTGTGCCCTGCTCCTCATTAGAAGCTGATAACATACATACAAACATGTGCACGACCTTGGCCTGACAAATGGTAGGAGGTGTGTGTGTGTGTGTGTGTGTGTGTGTGTGTGTGTGTGTGTGTGTGTGTGTGTGTGTCCGTAGAGCAGCAGGGGTTAAGGAAAGGCTTTTCAAGTTGTGGAGTCCAAACTATGCCAATGAAAACAGAGTCCGTATTGGAGCCAGGCAGCTGTCTAAAAATACAGACAGAGACACAATATGGAGGATGACTAAAGCATGAATCCTTCACAGGAAGTTTGACTGAATGCCTATCTGTGTCTCAACTGGTTAATCCATTACACCAGTGAAATACACCATTGGTGACAAAAGCAATCTTCTTATTTTTTCATTTCAGTCTCTCTCAGTATCTCAGTCCGGTTGTCTGTGTGCGAGTCTGTATGTGTGCTGCAAACAAGAACAAGACAAAACCACTTATTCTTCTGCTACAGCCTAAGGTTTTTTTTTTTTCTTCCATTGGCACTTTTGTCCAGGCCGACTCAAACCACAGCAGTGTTTCCCACACACAGACTAATGTGTGGCGGTGCGCCTCACTATCAACACCGGCCGCCGCACATTGCGTTATCAATATCTTTTTTTTTTTTTTTTTTTTTTAAACGCTATTTAAAAACACGTTCCGCTGCATTTCCTTTCCCTGCTCTCCTGTCTCTTTCACTTGTGTCTCGCTCACACACATACACACAGCTCCTCCCACCATGCAGGGTTTGGTGTTTTTAGCCCCCAACGTCGCCTTCCAGGATCCATAAAGGAGAGAAGATGGCTGGCGAAATTCACAAGTTCACAAAAGGTTGGTATCTATCTCGTGAACACCTTTACACAATCACACATTCACAATCACCGACCCAACTCTTAGCAAACAAGTGATTGTGCCCACTTTAGAAAGTTAACTAGTCACAAGTTTGCGGTAAAATGCAGTTGGGTTGTCAAGGTCAAAACACTATGTTGCAGCTATGAATCAAATAAACTTATTATAAATAATGTTATGTCATTTTTTACTCTTACACTGAATGTTTGCTGCTTCAATCCAGATGAGTATTGAAAAGTAGCCTGAACCGGAGGTATCAGTCTGAAACAAAGCTCAACAGTCCGACCAGTGGAATTAGTTATGTTATTAATTTGTTTACAATATTTTCAGGCTTCAACCAGTGAAAGACAGGGTCAGGGAGAGAAAGAGATAGATTTGTTAGGCAATAAAGTAGGAGAGGAGGACAGCATCCAACAGCTTGATCCTCCTCAGTTTTTGATACTTGATTGTTACAACAACACCCCCCCATACACCCACCACAAATTGCTTTCTAATCTGTGGGAAACACTGCACAGTGTGCCGATTTGTGTTACCATTACTAGTTTTAACGTGCCAAGTGACGCCCGAGATGGACCTTCACAGAATATGTCCAATACTAGCTAGACCCACCTCCAGCAGGCTGTCATGACCTGAGAGAATGACATTTTTAAAAAGTATCTTTGGTAGCTAGTTTTTCTTGTGACGTTTGTACTTTCAGATATTGGCCTTCAATTTTACTACACTAAATTACACGGGCGGTTGTGCTTTACTTCCATGGCCTCAGCGCTGAATACTGAATACCACATGTTGTAAGATGTCTGCTGAAAAAAATATTTTTCCATGGACAAGATTTAGCTACTACGCCTGCAAAGGCTAGTTTTAAGATAGCGCTGTGTCGCAGACTCACCGGCACTAAATACACATCTTCAAGTGGGTGCCGCAGTTGCACTGGAAATGCAAAACTCTGTCGTGCAGTGCTGGGCTGACATGCCAAGCAGGGCAGAGTCAAGCCATGTATATGGTAAAGGCCTAAAAGTTACATAGGTTTAACATACACTTGAGTCACATACAAGTCCTGCTATAAATCCTCCTTTTGGCAAGACCAAGCACTGGACCTGGGGCGATCTTACTGATCTTAATGTGCAATTAATGTTGTGTGTTCTATATTATTAGTGTGTTGTTTAATATGATCATTTTAACTTGCGTCAAGAGTCTTTGAGTACCCTGAAAAGCACTCTATAAATAAAAGGCATTATTAATGTATAACAGCATGATGTTGCAGACATGGGCAGATGATATTATTTAGACCACAAGGCCCCTTGTGTGCTAAAAACACAGCAGCAGATTAATAAAAGGGACTGTTGTGATAGTTAAATCTGTGTGCATGTAGACTTCTACTCACAGCTCCTTCAAAGACGCTGTCGTAGATGTTGTCAGTGCCACATTGAGGGCAGGTGAAGGTGAACCTCTCGCAGTCTTTGTAGCGCTCCTCATCAGTCAGCTGGACCGGAGCTCCCAGCATGCCATCAGCCTCTTCCTCCCTCTGGTACTGCTGGTGAGCCCGGAACTGACTTGGGTCCAGACCTGGTGTGGACAAAAGATAATTCTGTTTTACACCACAGATTGATTTTATTCTGTCGCATCTCTCTTTTTTATATGGATCTACAATAAATAGAGCAAATGTTTACTCACAGATGGGGCAGAGCAGGCAAAATACTTTGGACATTTCCATCCAAACCACTTAATTTTATGACTATTAGACAACAACATCTATTTTGTACTTTTATGAGGCTGTTGTGAAATTAGGTGCAACAGCTTCTATGTTTGGCTGCCTCAACTGTCAACAGACTATAAAACAGGAATTATGACTAATACTAACACATACATAAAGAGGATTAGTACTATCACTCAAAATAAGCTGTGCCCCACAATAGGGCTGGGTAATGTTCAAAATCTTTCAATCCGGTGCCAATTTCGATACCTCAATTTCAATGCCGGTTCCTAACGATACTTTTTGTCGATACCATATATGTTTTAAAATCCATTTCAACATCAACAAAAATAAATTAAAACACAAAGCTTTTACTTTCCACCTTAATTGTTAATCAAAACAGTTATCAAAATTAAACAATTCTGGTAAAACTGCTCACTCAGTAACATTATTAAAAGTGCCTTGCCTTGCAAGCTCAGCCTGTAATCGGGGCAGAGAAACCACTGCTGTGCCTGCTTGTCTAAGAGGAAGTGTAACATCAACAGCACCGCGACCGCTTTCGGCTCGCCATTAATATCATTTTGCAGCAAAGGCTGCGTGAAGTTTGAAAAACTGTAACTACACTTGAAACCAACCGTGACTCTCTGTGACTTCAACAAAACTGCAGACCGTTTACTCCGTCCACACCTCTCCGTGTGTGTGTGCGTGTGCGTGTGTGTGTGTCTGTCGGTTGGAGCTCCGCTCTGTGTCAATATGCAGAGGACAGATTGCTTGCGCTTACGTGCTCAGGGCGCTTTCGGAAGAGAAATTTGGCATCGAAAGATAAATAATTTTTCGATACTCATAGGATTGGAGTATTTTTTTCCGGTGCCAGAAAAGTATCGACCTCCGGTACCCAGCCCTACCCCACAAATAAATCATGGCCAGTGGTTATTTATAAAACAGTATGGCTGTAAAGTGCAAATGAGTCATTTTATCCCTCTAAGAAGTGATATGCAAGTTGAACATTTCACTTTTACTCATTTCTGTATTTTGTTATTTTTATGAAGGCATAAGGAAACCTAAAATTCCTCAAGTCATAATTTAACAACTGAGTGACGTTGGGCCGCCCAATCTCAATCAAAGTAAAGTCTTCTACAGTCTACCAAAACCATTAACTCCATAAAGTCATTAACTCACCCAGCCACGTGGCGATGAGCACGATGTCGATGCCCTCGATGGGGTCACAGATGCGGGACACCACAGGGTGGACCTGCTGGGCAAGGTAGTACTGAGTGTCCAGGCTGAGACCCTCCTGCTTCTGGAGCTGCTCTAGAGCATAGGCTCTCTGACTGGCTGCCAGCGTGGAACCGTCCTAGGGAAGAAAGAAATAAAAGCGGTGCCTTGTATTTTATACTATAATGTACACACAAAAAAAAAATCTATCTTTGAAATATTCTTACATTGGTATATACATTATGTTCAGTGCATTCCGGGATTTTAATGATTAGGTTTTTAAATGTAAATATAAAGAGTTTGTTTTTTCTCTTATACACACTAACCTTGCAGATGATGTAGGAGACTGTATCTCCAGCTTTGACCCTGCGACCACCCTGGGAGTTGATCCATAGAGCCACATGGACATGAGGGAGGCTCTTCTTATCTGGATAGTCCTGAGGATCTTTAGTCAAAGCCTGGAGGAAAGTGCACAACCGTGACAATGAACAGAATGGGTAATAGCAAATACAATAGAATAAAACAAAACACACACATTTGCCAGAGCCTCACATAGGGTGTGCTGGGGGTTTTTTTCCCCCCCGCTGCATGTTTCCCCACTTTACACTGTGTACACTGTACATGTGAATTGCTGGTTGTCAAGAGGACGCACACAACCCAGCAGGTGAAGGCTTTTCTATATTCAGGTGTGGAAAATGATACATCCATAGCTATGTCCTCACCTTGTGTATCTCATACTGGTTGAGTGGTACGGTTCCAGCTGCTACTTTCTCTCCCAACTCCACCAGGTGTTTCTGGATGTTCTCCACAATGACATCACGACTCTGGTCAGACAAGATTTGACCAATCACATAGCTGCAAGAACAGAGGAGAGCAAAGGAGAGGAACACATTTTATCATGCATAACAAATACTTCAAATGTTCTGCTTTTCTAAAAGAAAATAATCAATGGATACGTTACAATGCCTGATATGTAGCTTTTAGTGACAACTCTAGTTTATCTAACGTACTTGCCACATTCCTTGGCCAGGTCACACCAATCTCTGCGCACAATGTCCAAGCCTTTGAGCTCCTGCTTGACACTGTATCGTCCTTCGCCATGGTTCTCCACCACCAAGGCAGCGTATTTCTTCTTCTTCAGCAGTAAAAGCGACTTAAACACACCGTCGATGTCGATCTCCAGCAGTTTGTAGAGCTTGTTTACTTCGGCCTTCACCTGCGATTAACAAACACACGTGTGCATTCAAGTGAAAATGTCGAATATCGAAACATCCGAAGAAAAGAAATCAAGAACGTATCTACTACTGGCTGAGACAAACACACCTTGTTGCCAAGTTTGAAGACTTCCTCCAGAGACTTGCTGTTGGTGTTGATCATAATGGAGTCAGTGTCTCCGTAGATGACTTCCAGATTCATCTGAGTCACACAGAGAAAAATAAACAAAAAACTGTTATACAAGTAAGAGAAGACAATATATTAGCTTAAATTGGCACCGAAGTCCCACCCCAAAGGGACAGACAACAGAAAACACTGTTCACAAACTGCTCCAAACAGCTCTATTGTAATCCAGCCTTTACTTCTGTGACGAATGCGCGTCACTTTGTAACATGTTATAATGCTCGCCTAGCTGCTAGCGTGACACACCCTCATACTCTCTTTACTTTATTCAAATAGGTCTTTATCTTTTTGCTTATCCCTTAGCCTGTCTCGGTGTTGCTGTAACATGTTCATTTCTCCCCAGGCATCAAAGTCTTATAGGAATTATGAACTTGTCATAATCAGGATAAGTGATCCAGCATCATAAAAAGGTCTCATGCACTGATGTATTCAAAGAAATAGGAATTGTTACATTTACAATTATTGAGGTAACCGTGACAATACAATCCTGAAACAGATTTTCAGTCATATGCTGTGGTGTAATTTACATTGTCCTTGACTAGATTTGTATTACTTAGCTTGTTAATAACCCACCTTCTGAACCATGTCTTTGGTGTGCATCAGAATCTGAAGGAGAAAGCAGACAACAGTATGAATGGGGACTGATACAAAAAACAAAAAAGCATTAATACACATTTCAGCACAGTAAACAAACAAATCCCTCAGGAACAAATGATTAAATATTAAGTTTCCATGTTATTTATTCTGTGTGTGTGTGTGGACAGTGGAGCAGAGCAGGTGACTTTCTTTTAAATGGGGGATAATTGGCTAAGAGGGCAATTATGAGAGCATGCTGTGACAGGCGTCTTTTCAACCCACACACTCTAGCCAGGCAACACAGATGCACACCTTAATGACTCCTAATGGCCTTTATCACCCGCAGAGTGAGTGACGGACAAATAAGAGAATACTGTTAACGCAGGTTGTCCTCTGTGTGTTTGTGTGTGTGTGTGTGTGTGTGTGTGTGTGTGTGTGTGTGTGTGTGTGTGTGTGTGTGTGTGTGTGTGTGTAAGGGGAAGAGATCTGAGCAGCGGAGGGATCCCAACAGGTGGGGGCCCAGAGGAGGGAGGGCAGGGGCTCTGGGTGGCTAATCTGGGGGGTCGGAACGCAGCGTGACCTGTCACCAGCAATCTGCTCCTCAATCAACCACGGCCGCATATATACGCACCCCGACTCACACTGTGCTTCGTGTGGGGACAAGGACGTGGCTATTTCAAAATGTGTGAGGAAGGGGCGGGGTTGGGCTGCGGCAGGGTGTTCCACTCCCTGAAACCCGAGTGGGACTTAAGCATGCTTTATGGGCTGCGGGTTTGAGTCATTCACAGAACAGCCTCCTCCATTAGGGACTGCAGTCAAGGTCAAGGTCTCACACACACACACACACACACACACACACACCTAAGATTTACTGCAGACAAAATGACTACCCTGTCTCCTGCTAGTTTAGGAGACGAAGAGAAAGATGAAATAAGTCTTAGGCCAGGCTCAATTTCAGTATGGTTGATTTTGGAGACAATTTTAATACATCTAAAAGTTATTATGCAATTGTTGTGGCATACAAGACTTCAAGAAAATGCTTTTTTCTTGTAAGTTAAAAATTGACTCAGAGCTGCATCTAGTGAGTATGTATTTAACATACAAAAAGAAGCTAGAGAAATTATAATTGTTGAGAAATATAAAATAAATTTAAGAACTGAGCCAAAACTAGACACATGCACATTCAGTCCCTTCTTTAAATCTTGATCTTTAAATTTCTGGAAACTAAAATTCAACTAAATTGAGAAATCATATATAGATAAATAACAAGCTAATTAAATACCAGACAAATCAAAGGCATCTCATCATATTGATTGATGCTATTGAAGAGTCCTGAGCGCTCCGGCAAAAATAAATGCAGCGGCGTCCAACTTTTGCTACAATGCAGCAGCATCCAGTAAAGTGCTGCAGTGTGGTAAGTTAAATAAATACAAGGACACATTCCTTATATAAACTGTATTTTACAGTTTACCTTATGTTTGCCACAATAAAAGATAAAAGTGATAATGCTGTGACAATTGTCTAGATTTCTAAAATCCTGTCTCACTATTATAAACCTCTGTGCAGTGTTTTGGCGCCCTCAAATTGACAGACTGCAAACCAGACTTTCTGGATGCTCTTTCATTGTCACATACCTTTTTACGTTTTAACGCAGAGCTGTTTTCAGTATAAACACCTACAAAGACAGATACCAAGGGGAGTGCTCCCTCAAAATGGTATGGCAAAATCTCTTAATGTTGACAAATATCTATCATGTCATGGTATGTGTACGCTGAATGAGGAGGCTGGAATGATCAGAGAATAGATGGAAGGAAAGGGCAGAGAAGTGATGAATAGAGAGATGTGGGAAAGACAGAGACAGAGCGATAGCAAAGTGAGGCAAGCGAGGTGAGAATGCGTTGATGTAATTGATGTGTGGACCCATTTAGACAGGTTTTCCATATGCTGTCAGTCCCAGCAGGACAGATTGCTTTAAGAAATGATACCGCGTGAAAGACAAGTCGTTTGACCAGGATGCAATGTGTGTGTGCTCATCTTTAAACACATACCAACACACACATACTGTATGGACCAATGCAAACACATAGCTACAGGGGGTACAAAGTGAGTGAGAGTGTGTGTGTGTGTGTGTGTGTGTCATCCCTCTGATGACTACACTAGTCACCACTGCGCATGCCGCTCATACTGGAGCAAACAACTAAAAAAGCTTGACTCGTATTACTTAACGTTATCCCGACGCTGTGTCCTTCAGTAATACAACCAAGTCTTTCACATCAACCAGATTATGGAAAAGGGATTCATGTAGAGCTGCATCAATTAATCAATCTGACAAAAAAAATGTATCAGCAGCATCCATTTTCATTTATTTATTTTCTTTTAGCAAAACCACACTGGATCCAGCATGTCAGATAGTAAACCGATCGTAAACTGAATATCTTTAGATTATGAAGTGGCGGTCGGATAAAACGAGACATCTGAATTTGGAAAAAGTCACTGTGAGCTCTGGAAACTTATTCCAGACACGTTCCCCTATTTGCTGACATTTAACAAACCAAGTGAATAACCACATTTAAATATATCTTTAAGTTGTGAAGATTTATATTTCTCCAGTCCTGTATGGTTCAACTATTTTCCCTCAATTCCCCCAATTTTAATAGTTTGGTATCCACAATGAGTCAAGGTGAATCGCTTCTCTTATTTTTCGACTCCGTAAATTAATAAGTCTGTTGAAAATCGTCCAATTACTAAATTTCCTTCTTTTGTCACACAGTAAAACATCACTCAATTGTCTTATGTTCCTGCCTCTTTGACTTCTCTGCTCCTTGGTGTTAATACAGTGTAACTAGACTGGACAGTAATTGGCCTCGCAATGTGAAGGATCACGACAGAAGATTTGGTAGAAAAGATTGAATTTGTTTTTCACACTTGTAATCCCTATCCCTCGCATTCTTCCCATCAGGCCACCATATAGATGAGGGCTCAGGTGTCAGTTTGCATTCTTTGGACTGTGAGAGGTCAAGGAGGTTCAGAGTTCAAATGAGACAGCATGCCTTCCCCGACAATACACTACTAAACACCAATACACTACTTGGGCATAAGTTTTATTCAGGTTTAATTTGTTAACTAACTACATAAAAACACACAACCAACAATTAGGGCACTTTCACAACTGCAGTTCTCTTCATTTGGTCCAGACAGAAGGAAAAAAATGATACGTTGCTGCCTTTTAGTTCTGGTCTGGTTCACGTTGACACCGACTTTTTACAAAAAAATCCTGTGGTTGGTCTGCTTTGCTTTCCGACCACAAAGAACCACACAAGAGTCTGATTGGAAGCAGAACGGTTGTTTGGTCTTCACCAGAGTTTATCAAACAAACTATACACAAAAACTCTAGTGTTGTTCGAATATACGCATCCTTAGATTCAAAATGTAAGGATGCTTATATTCGAGCATCAGAGTTTGTTTTGGATAAACCTGCCACTTGTAGCAGATGGCAGCTTTAAGACAATTCAGACTGTAGCTGCAGTTTTTTCAGACCAACCAGTACTGGACCTGACAGTAGTACATAAGTGTTGTGGATAGTTCTTGTGTTACTAGTAGTAGTAATTCAACACTGACTTGCACAGCTTACAGGTGACATTTTCACTTTTAGTCCCCATTTTAAAAACATAATATACCCAACAATCTGCCTCGAGACTTGAGGAGACATACTTTAGGGCATCTGACCCTGCCAATGTTGCTAAAAGATGTAGTTTGGTTAAGTGGTGCTACCGTAGTCTGTAACACTCAAAGCAGCCATGAAGTGAACTAGGGAGACAGCTACAGGAGCACAGGTCCATGATAAATAACAAATCTTGTCCAGTTTACTAGTGCGGCCGGATAAACCTAAAGCAAAGTTTTTAGAACAGATATTAAGTTAGAAAAAGTGACAGATTGGGGGTTTGATATTTTTACATTTAACGTCATCTACACTAATACCCAGTGCTAATATCTCACTAAATATCACTCAAATCTGTACATGCCCAGTCTATGACCTTTCACAGCTTTTAAATCACTTTTAAGTTAGTGCTTTTAACAATGTCTCATGTCTTTGCACCAGTGTGTCTGCACATGCCTTGTACCCTATAGCTGTGCAATATTGCACCCTGTCATGCTAATTGATGAGTAGTTCAGCCTTGTTGTGATATCTGGCTTTTCCCCAGCTGTTGCTCAGCTATTTTCTGGTCTTCTCTATTAGGGATTTATGTGTGTCTTGTTGTCATGTTGCTCTCAGGTATTCTTTATTTCAGTCAACTTTGACCGCCTCCTCTTCAAGATGTCTGTGCGCCAGGCTGTCATTTTAAATAGGAATAAGGGTCTTAACTGATCTGCATTGGATGCGCGACAAATGGTTTACAGATTGAAAGGACGCAATAAAGACGACATACACACACACACACACACACACAGGTCAGCAGATCAGAGGCAGCATATTAAACCTCAGCGCGGCAGAGGGCCCTTGTAAAAAGAGCCTGGGGCACGAGTGACGATTGTTTTGAAAAGCACTCAGCTGAAAAGCATTTTGGGATGACAGACGGCCGACTGAAATAGCACCTGTGGAGGAACACACCACTGTCAGAGCTGGGATGTGTACGAGTGCACGCACGAACACACACCCTCTCTCCACTAACAATCTCACACACAAAGATGCATAAAATATTTGTAGTCTCTTAGTGTGAGCTCTCATGTGAACATATAAAAAATGTAAATCTTTCTTTCACTGAAATTATTTTACTTGCATGCAAGAATGCACATGCACACACACACCTGTCCTGGCAGATGCCATTGCTGTGCTCTCATGTCTGCTACTGGGGAGACAATCTGTTGTAAAGCTGGGTCTGATTTAATACAACCGGCTGAGATCACAAACACTGGTGTTCATCGAAAATAACTCCGACAATGATAAAAATCTTCCTGCTGTCTGGTCAATAAAAAAATGTGGTACTTCAATCCCCGGAATGGACACATCCCGATAGCAGGCAATAGATGGTTCAGGAAGATGAGATGACCTTTGTAGTTAAGAATCAGCTTCATTCTTACACAGTCAGGTCTAATTTTTATCAACATATTTTTAACAGAAATTTAAGGCATCTATAATGAATATTTTTTTTAATCACAATGTATCAAATGACAATGTAATTTGATTCTTTCTCATAGCATCGTTTTTAGCAGCAGTCTTTTTATAAAAAGCTCTAAAAACCCAAGTTGCACTACCTGCTTGACACCAAACTACAGACAGAAACATTTAGCGACTAGCTGGTAAACATAGCGGAGCATTTAACAGCTAAAGAACCCCATATTTTCTTCAGGATTTGCTACAGACCAAAAACAGCGCTAAAAGAGTGAATATTAGCCAGGTAGCAAGAAACACAACTCCAAATGAATGATGATGTTTCTCTATAACTGCTGGATGTGTAAAGAACAACTGCTTGCTAACAAGTTCACCATATTAACTTGATATAAAACAAAGGTGTTTTTATGTCAATGTTGTGTTCACAACTTGTTTCTGCTGCATCCAAGTGGCCAAAAAAAATCTAGATTACAGGTTTAAATATGTGATTTACCACTTTCTGTCAAGTCTAGGTGGAGTCAATGTAAGCATGTTATATTGTTCAATAACACAAATGCAGTAATGTTAATTAGAGGATCAAGTTCATTAGGTCATAAATCAAGAAATGCTTAGGTTTTAATTGAACTGAACATATGTATCACCTACTTACCAAGTCAGCTAAAACCATGTACTAATTATCTTCTCATTTACAATTCTTATCAGTGGCCCTGATAGAAACACCATATGTCAGATGAATCCGTAATGAATTATAATCCCCTGCCATTAGCTCGGTCTCACATGGCCTCATTAGTAGGTGTTATTAAAGTGGCAGTTTAGATTGTGAAACCTTGTCGTGGCCACTGTCAGCCCTCACAGACGAGCTAATGTAGCCAAAATAGCAGTGCTGCTCCCATGTGACTATTTGTTAAGTCCACTCCTATCAGGAGTAAAGCCATCTCTACGGACTACAGGACGGATGGAGACACACACGGCCAGACACACGGCCACACACACACACGACAGCAATTGAGACCCTGAATGAAAGAAATGGGGGCACATCAGATGAGACATGATAGGGTGGTTTAGGTATTCCTGCGTCTAATTCGGGGAAATGATTTGTGATTCTTGAGACAAGAAGAATGATATAGAACTTGAATGAGGGACACCAGGGGCAAAAATATTTACTTAGGCTTCATTACAAGCACATGCACCCTCACACACAAGTGCACATAGAGGTTTAACCTAAACCAAACTCTGACCTCTCCACACCCTCGGCTCCGTTACCCAAGCCCGCTTCCATCCCTCACTCTGCATGCCATCCAATAATGTTAACTACGAGCTCCTGTCAGGCTGTTTTTAAACACAAGGACAGAGACTCAATTACAGCAGAACGGCTTTACGGAGTCATCCTCCATCCTGAGAGACAAAGACAGAGACACAAACACACCTGCTAATGGCTGTCAGATGTGCTGGCAAAAGGGGTCAAAGGTCAAACCAATCTGCGTTCCACAACAATCAACGGCTTCAAGCGGCCTCTGTTGTTAACATCACTCGATTAGGAGGACTTGCACACACTAACGCACACATACAGTTTGTGTTCAGGGACAAGAGAAGGTTTACATGCCTTCTAAACCAAGCATGTCATAAAAGTGTCAAAACTAAGAAAAAAAAGATTAATTCTGTGTCCTTACTTACATCAGACAAAGATTAACTACACTTGAGGCAAAGCAGCTTTCGTGGTGCCCTTGACTGTTAACAGACACTTCTCCATTTGCTTTGACTAGCAACATTAACACCAGCATAGGAAATTAACACCACCAATGAGCCAAATGCTGTAGAGTTTTTCCTGCAACTGATCTCTGACCGAAAAGAGCATCTGCAGAAAATCCTCCTTTCTCTACGTTTAATTCTCTGTATTTGTAAGATGAGACCGTCAGTTGAAGTCAGGGACACACAAGCCAGTGGTCGAGGGACAATAAAAGTCTTCCTGGTATGACAAATGCATTTATCAGCCTATTATAACCACATGCGTGTACGTTGTGTGTCATATATCGGTTTCTCTGCACCCAACTGTTCTCTGGCGAACATACAAAAGAACCTAAAATAACGCTGAGGGGTTTAGGGGGACATCAATCTGTGGCTGTGTAATCCTAAACCTTCACCTTCCTCTTAATACCCGTAACCCCCCCTTAATACCCACACATACCAGGACAGAGTAGGGCCACAACAAATGGTCGCCCGACAAAGGGCAGAGTTCGGCTTGTAGCACTTGTGTGCGCACACGCATGGACACATCAACACATACATGCAGACACAGATAAATACAAGACATACTTAAGAAACACACACAAGTTGAGTTGGGAGGGGAGCTAAGTGGGGGCTTTCCCCTCTGAACTTGGCAAGTCTGATCAGATAAACCACCGCCAAGGGTCTGTCATCCCCCTCACAGCCCCCTCATCTGAACCCTCTGTGGGCTGAAAAACCACTGTGGCCCCCGGGCTGACCCGTCCTGCCACAGAGTGGGGTTAGGCCTCAATTTAAAACGAGAGTGAGAGAAAGAGGAGCGCTAAGCCAATCAATAAATACACAGAACACATGCACCCGCACACTTGTCCAAACAGATGAAGGGAACGCCGAGGGGCGGGAGGGTGGATTTACACTGCGGACAGAGCAGTGGTCTGTGTACGTGTGACAATTATAAAAATAAAAAGCCTCCTAAATCATGATATGAAAGTAGAGTGCAAATGTGACGATTAAAATGGGGGCCGGGGTGCAAACGGCCATACCCACAAATACACTAGAAACTGCCAGCTGGCATTTCTGGCTTGCTGCAAGCGGAAACTACCAAGAACTGCTTGGCTTATGGTTATTAAACTCCATACAAATTCAATAACACTGCTTTAATTTGTTCAAACTGTTGCCTGAACCAAACTGCACACATATGGTCTGTATAGAGGCTGATTACACTTTAGTATAACAGCCAACAAAATGATGATGATATAATAATAATAATAATAATAATAATAATAATAATAATAATAACTTAGGTTGGGTAGTAGATCAAGAGTATAGACAGAACACATTAAAGTGAAAGAAAATGCAGTTGTAAACAGTAGTGCAGAAAAGTAGAGATTGACCAACTGGATCACATATGTTTGGAGATATCAAAGATTTTGACAGAATACCTAACAAATAAATGTCCAAACATAGATTCAGGAGAGTACTAAATTATCCTCAACAACATTATTTACAGCATCTCGTTTGCAGTGGGACTCCCTGGTTGCGTTGATGTCATTCTCTCCACAAACACAACCTGCATATAAATAGATGCATGCCTCAGATCATGGATACAAAGTAAACAAAACACTAAGATTATGCACAGTGGAGTCTCTTGCTACCATAGCAAGATGAGGTCCAGGCAATGTACTCAGCACACTGTGGGTTCAGATCTGACTGATGAGCTTTTGGCCGCACATCTTTCTGATCGGTCATATCACTCTCCACTGTATGCAATGTACTAATGCAGTAAAGTCCTAATAAAACACAATCCATGTTTACAGCCCTTTAAGCACACTGGGTACTTCTGAAAACTGAGAAAAACGCTGGAGGCAAAGTAGGCCATCAGCAGGTTTCAAGAGCTTTAAATGATCTGAAACCATTTAAAATTAAATAAATTTTCAGTTTCTATAAATTATTGTAGTATGTAAATCACTGCATTCCAATTATCTAAAAGACAATCTATATAAATATATCTCTATCTATCTATCAATTTTTACGTGTATATTTGTATATTATTTATTGTTTGATTGATGAACACAAACAATATCACCTAATTTCATGAGTGAGCGCCAATCTCCATCTCAAATAGGAAATGTTTGTTTAATTATCTCCTATTTTCCTCAATGACAACACTGTGCTTAACTGTGCACCCTGCAAGAAAACTGCAAAGGATAATGAAGCAAATATTTTATTTATTTTTTAACTCAAACTTCTAACCTTTGGCTATAAAACACTTAGATGACGCTACAAGAGCTGTTTGGAGAAATGTTGCGTTAGGTTCGTTTAAAAAGATTACTTAAACAAATCCGTTTACAATTACAACATTTTGCATGGTATTCACGGCTCCTAAACTATTCAGAACTATTTGAATTAACCATCATAAATATTCAGTTTAACAAGCCTGCACACAACTTATGCAAAGTGCAGAAATGTCACCATTTCAGACAATGTAAAAGTAGCTGACTTTGTGAAAATGTAATTAACCCATGCACCTCTGGCTGTTGACAAAGATAAAAGCTAAAAAAAAGTCTGGAGGGAGAAAAACTCCCACCTGCACCAGCGAATCAAATGTGCACTTTTTACAAAGTAGCTCTGTCAGCCGAACAACAAGCTTAACTGGAGGCACAAACGGACTGACAAAATAACACACACACACACACACACACGCGCACACACACTATTAGTGAACACAATGAGTGTGTAAGGGGATATTAATGAAGCCCTCCCCTGAGGCAAAGCTTGATGCCTCTGCTGAGGATGTGTACTGTTAGAGCTCATTAAATGAACATGAGTACTACAACTGACATGATGGTGTGTGTGTGTGTGTGGTGGGGGGGTTTAGTTACAATACCAGATTTAGCTGTTTATGTCATGCAGTACACATGCCTCTGTGCCCCAATTTATTGAGTGTGCACGCCCATTCTGTTCCATTTGTGTGTTAAGAAAGAAGCCATTACACAATTAGACTTTACACAGAGAGAGTTGTGAGCATCATGTGTGTGCCTGTGGCATTTTTGTTACTGGAAAATACTTACACAGAGCTATTGATATCACAGACAACACAACAGGTTATTCTTATTTTGACAAAATGAACTTGAGGGAATAATCATATTCAGAACAGGGAAGGGCACACGGTGAGGGAGAAAGAGATTGTTTATTTTTTTTGGAGAGAAAAGGATGACAAATGTGAGACAGGGAGAAAAAGAAACAGAAGATGAGGTAGAAGTCCGAAAGAAAATGGAATAGTGAAAGGAGTTCTGCACAATGTGGAATTTGATGTAGCAGTGCCCTCTTGTGGACGGAAATTGAAGTATTTTCATTTCGACCCGCCAGATTCTAAATCACAAAAGGCTGTAGGACATCTTCATTACTTAATCACTGAGTGTGTTTTGTGTCTTTGTATGCCATGCCTGCTTGCTCTGTGTGTACTGTAATAAATGTACCACTTCAGTTTAAGCTTATTTAGTTTAGTTTATTTAGATCTGTAGGCGTGACAGCTAAAACTTTGGGTGTCCATAAGTCATTGATGCGTTCATGTACAGTAAGTGGGTTTGACTCACCTCTCTACCCTTGTGTGTGACCAGGGCGGCAAGTGGCTTGGCGTAGAAGCGGCTGAAGCTGAATCCCAGGCAGCCGTACATACTGTTCGCTGTCAGCTTCAGAGCTTTCTGGCGAATGTCATACTGATGGACAGACAGACTCAAATTAGAACAAGCGGCTATAAGTAGAGATGCACCTTTTTTGCAGGCCGATTCCGTTTTCCGATTTCTCATTGAGTTTGAACTGCCGATACCGATTTTAGCCAATTCCGATTTCATATTTTCTAACCACTTTCCAGCACACACAAATATTTATTTTCTATATTTTCTTTAATAGAACATTTTTGAATAGATAATAAAATCACTATAAAACAGAACTATATAAATGACTCCTGGTGTGGGACATTCACACACATCTAAAGTGCAATGTTAGAACCATTTCCTTCTTCTCACATCCAATATCACACTAAAAAAAATATATATAAATAACAAATAAAAATAAAATAAATATAGTCTTATAATATAAATATAGTTTTTAATGTTGGTTTTGAGCGGTATACATCCCCACTAACTTGGGAAGTGTTTTAAACAGTAACGTTAATACAGCGTCTCTCTTTTTTTTCTTTTTACTGCAGCGGGGGCGGCAGAGGGACCGCAGCGTTCGCTAACGTTAGCTTCTTGTGTCATCTGGGGTCTGATAAACAGTAAATTCATCAAAGTCAGTGTGCCCAACGCTATTTTCCAATAAACTGTAGCTGTCAAATTTCACAGGACCCGCGTAAGTGCGGTTTTCATGTTCCAGTTGTCAAGAGGGGAGAGAGAGAGCGGCTGACCGTTCACCTGAAATCAGTAGAGCAGACTACTCTGCAGAGCCGTAACGACTTTATGACATTTCATAAACAGCTGATTGAGCGGCGGTGCGCTCATGTTGCGCGATATTAATCATGCGGTGCCCAAGCACATTTGACCGGCATAAAAATCGGCATATGTCAGACTGACCGGCAGGTCGCCGGTCACGGCCGGTCACGTGAAAATCGGCCAATTCCGGTCACCGGCCGGTCAATCGGTGCATCTCTAGATATAAGGATTTTGTATTCCCCTAAAAATGCCACAGTTATAAAAGATTTTAAAGGTTAGAAGTTGTCT
>NC_041352.1:12866677-12944177 GCF_004354835.1 Perca flavescens
CGCAAAAGGACTATCATTCAAATTTGGACAAAGGGACATAGTCCTTACGTGGTGTCTTGATGTCCAGCCAACAAGGCCCTTTAATCTTCCTGCTGAGGAGGAAGTGCTCCAGACTAGAAGTGTTGGTTCCAAAAATGTGGGAAAAGGTCGCCCCCTTAAGGTCCGAAGGCAGCGCAGGGAACTCAGCCTGCAAAAACAATATTTACCACTTAGACAAAAAGGTTATTATAAAAAAAATAAAAAACAGTAGACATGGAACACTTCTTCCTAACAACTAGACTGGGTGTATGCGTGCACGTCCACTCACAGAATATCTGACTTCCAAGTACTCGCTCTGAGTGGGCACATCAGGAATTTCAAAGGCGTAGCTCTTCTCCACTTTCTGCAGAAAGAAACACAGAAAACAAGCACCAGTTACAAATATGTCAAACTTGGTTGCCACTTGCCAGAAAATGAGATCCGTGCTATACAGTCTGGAACCATGGTTGGCACTGACCTTGGACTTGAACTTCATGATCCTGAACTTCTCAGAGAGTTCATTAAACTCCTGGTAGACATCCATCATTCCTACAGGAGTGTCCAACACCTCGCCGGTCTTGGTGTTCACTTTCTGTTCATGAAAACACAGTCGAGCAATTGAAAGGATTCCTAAGAAGTTATGCGTGAAGTGATTTTACACACTAGGGCTGGGCGATAATCAGATATCACAACATTCTTGATCAAATACCTCGATATCAATATTGCGGCGATATTCTAGGGTTGACAATTGGGGCTTTAACAAAATATTATTGAATGTAATGTATTATATATATATATATATATCAAATATATATAATTTAACATGTTTTTACGTGTTAATTCATACTGAAAACGTTACCGTCTACAGCCGCGAGAGGGCGCTCTAGGCTTGTGACAACTAGAACGCTTCTCCTAAAGACAACTGAGAAAGAAAAGAGATAAACTGCAGGTAGTAAAATATGCAGCCGAAAACGGTAATCGAGCAGCAGAAAGAGAGTTTGAAATGAGGGAGAAACTTATGGAGGGAGACTGGCGAAAAGGTGACTCTTACTGCAATGAAGAAAACAAAGAAAGCTAATCGGCTAATCGTGGGCTGAAAGCGAGACGGCCAGAGGTGGAGGAACGAGTCTGGAGGGGCTCGTTAACAGTGTAGTTAGGTCTCCACGCCTTTTAATACCTCCATGCTCCACGCCCTGGTAGCTAGTTGTTCTGTGTGCTATTGTATAGTTCAATAACTGTTAATGTGTTACGTTAACATACTGGACACCTACCGTATTCAGCGTATTGTTCTGTGTGCTATTGTGTAGTTGAATAACTCTTGTATTTATATTCTAAATAAATGCGACTTATAGTCCGGTGCGACTTATGTATTTTTCCTCTTCATGACGCATTTTTTGACTGATGCGACTTATACTCCGGAGCGACTTATAGTCCGAAAAATACGTTACATTACATCTTAGAGGCTTTTCTATTTGATATCATTCATTACAATATTGGTGTTTTACAGAGCAAATGTGTCATACTATGGGTGATGATTTATTGAGCTCAATTAATTTAAACAAAGCGTATATAAAAAGGTAAAGAAAACGGGTGGTTTATTAAAACATGGCGATCTTGTTTCTATAATATACTGGCAGTAACGTGACAGAGCAGGACACTTACATATTCGCGAGGCAGGAAGTACATGGTCCGCTCAATGTTCCTGACAGTGACACAGCAGCTGACATAAGACTTTGCAGACTCAATCCACACTTTTCCAAACATGTACACCACACCTAGACCACAGATAAGATGAAAAAATATCAGGATATGTTCTACAAATCTGAACAGGATCTTTGTATTTTTACATGATATAGCATCCACTTTATATTCACTTAAGGTGTGAATATGCCTTACCTGGTTGGCTGTAGGGGTCTTCAAAGGCATCCAACCAATAGAAGCGAAAGACCTGCTCCCCGTCTGCGCCCTCCACCAACGGGAGTTGGCTGGAGTCAACCTGTATCTCTGCTGGTGTCTCACTTGCTCCACCTTCCTCCTCTTGTCCCCAAGAGCTTCCAATCCTGTTGGTCCTGGAAAAGGACAAAGTAGAGAACGCACTTGTCGAAAATTGCTTCGGATAAAAGTGTCAGCTAAATCAAATGTAATGTAAGGAAGATGCTAAAACTTGAGCTTGTGTTACGCTGTTATAGGAACATTTATGAGGTCTTTGCATGTTAGCTCTGTGTATTTGATCTATGTACAGCATTTTAAAATGAAGCCAGAAAAAAACATCCATTTCCTAATAAGTATAGCAAACAAAGCAGATAAAAGACTTGCAATAAAACAGGGTCCTGAAGCTCTGCTTTGGGCTCCACTTTAACTGCCACTGCTGCTGCTGCTGCTGCTGCTTTGGGTGAAGACTCAGCATCATCTTCAAGTGCAGGCTTCTCCTCCTCAAGCCCAACCTCCATCGGCTCATCAAAGTCCACCCCATCAAAAGCCAGAGGGTCATTCTCTGAGAAACACAGCATCATAGAAAGATAAGTGTATTCTTGTTGCTAGAAGCGAGAAAATGGACAAAAAGCTAGCACAGTTGTATCCGTCTTCCTTACCTTGCTCTGGTTCCAACTCCTCCACTTTTGCCCCCTGCTTCTTCACAGGAGGAGCAGGTGTGGTGGCGGAAGGGAGGCAGGCTGATGACCTGGGTGTCAGGTCAGAAGGCGGTGGCCTGATAACTTTGGCCTTTAACCCTGTAGCTGAGGCTGACTCCTGCTATTACAGAAGTGACAAACAATTGTTTGCAATTATTGAATTTAAACTGTATAAATATATATAAATAAATGTAGTTTACAGACACTTCCAATTATAGGATAGGTTAAAGGATACCTTTGGCATTTGAGGTTTGAGTGAAAAGGGATTCATGGGTGATCCAAGAGACTTCTTTTTCTTCAGAGTGACCACTGGCGGAGGAGTCAGAAGAGTCGGTTTCTGTGAAGACAGAGGGAGGGAGGGAGGGAGAGAGATATTTTAAAAGCAAAACAAACCTGTGAGAAAGTGAGTAAGGGGAAAAATACCTTGCCCAATACTGCTATCACAGTGTCTCAACAAAAAAAGTAAAATGCATTAGTTGACATTGAATTGTGTTAAAGTTCTGCATTATCTAGACAATATAGTACCAACCTCAGAGTGCAGGTCCTGTAGGATATCTCCCAATAGGTCATCTTTGGACAGGTCTACGTCTTTCTGCAAGAGACACAATTATGCTTATGGTATGGAACATCTCTTATTTCAAGTTAGGAGCCGCAAAGGGCACACATAGGGACATGTGTAGTAGAAGCATGTCAATGCAGAAACACACCTCAGCAGGCCTCTTGACATTACTGTTCATGAAGAGGCTCTTAATGGTGTTGGGCTTGGCTACGGCAGATTTCTTTACGTTTGTCTTTGAGCCTGCTCCTTTAGCACCAGCTTTTCCTGCAAACACAAACAAAACAAAACCATCTCTCTTTGTACAAAACTATTTACTGCACCCTGCCCCACACTCACAATACACATGCATTGTTGCAATACAATCCTGTATAAATGTTCACCTTTTTTGTTTTCAACTACATCATCATCCAAGTCATCGTCAAAGATTTCTCTTCCATCCTCCACGTATCCTGTTCCATCTGAGAAAAGAGAAGAGAAACGTTCACATTAGAACTCACCATCAGACATATTCTCACAGTGGGCACAGGAGACTGATGGCCTGGAAATCCAGACCCAAATCCGAAAGATTAGGGGTCTGGCATTGAGTAATGAAAGTAATGCATTTGAAAATCTCACTGCATGCAATACAACCCCTAACCCTAATACAACAATACACGGGGTGATTTATATAATAACCAGAGCCCCATACGCTTAGCTACCAGCGGAGCTAACCGGTAGATTAAACTGTCATCTGTTTAGCTGACCTCCTGCCCGCCTATATCAGATACACCGATGTTAATTGGTGCAACTCGGCTACAAGGGAATAGTTAAAAAGGTGCTCTAAGCAGTGTCACGTGTTTTTTAGGCTACAACATTTTTTTGTCAAATACAGCAAACATCTCAGGCAGCTCACTATCCGCGAGCTGCCTGTCCCCTGAACACACTGTTTAAAAAAAAAAAAAAAAAAACAGTCTCTGTAGACAGCCCAGGCTCCACAAACACCAACAAAAACAAACTGTGCTAACCTGCACCATGAAACACAACAGTCTTCCAGCATTCCAGCCAGTAACAGACAAGAACGATTTGGGGGTGGGGGGTTTGAGGGGTTAGTGCGCACAAGCACAGAAGGGAGGGAGAGGGGACGGGATGAGGAGGAGGGAGGGGCGAGCTAGCCTCGTTTTGTTTGAAAATACGTCGTACGTCAACAAGAAGTGCCATCACGCAACATCGCTTAGAGCACCTTTAATGAGCATCATTACTCAATGCCAGAGTGACTGGCTGAGCAAATTAAAATTGCGCTCTCGTGAGAACTCTGGATTTCCAGGGTAGAAGGCTGAGACTCACCATCATCAATAATCCAGTCATCCTCTTGTCTTTCTCGTACCATCTTCGAGTACTGCTGCTCGTCCACCTCCTCATACACACTTGTAAACTCCTCCACCTGGAAAACATGAACTCTGATTTACCATAACCTATGAACCCATATAACCTATTTTTTTACATATTTTATATATATAATCTTACATACGTATATTTATTATATTCCTGTGTAAAGATATAGATATAAATATTACACAACTATTAAAACATAGGGCTGATTATTTCTTTTATCAATTGATCTGATGATGATTCTTTTAATTAATCTGTAAAATGTCCAAAAATAGTAAATAATGATCATCACAATGTCCCAGGGTGCTAGATGAATGGTTATCAAAACTGTTGTCAATAAATGTTCTGTCAATCAACGAAACCAATTAATCAACTACAGACTGCCCTTCTTGATGGAAGATGAATAAAGACCATTTTGTCTAAAGAGGCTGCTTGGTATATCCAAAGTCCAAGTCAGTACAAAAGTTGCTAATGGAGCCTAAAAAGTAAGCTGATGAGGCTCTGAGATGTTTCATTAAGTAAGAGAACATTGACTTGTCATACACTGAGTTAAATTAAATACAAACCATTACACACATATTGGGATTGTGTTTTCTTACCTCATATTTGATCTTTTCCCCCAACTTGGCTTTCTTGAGCTGCTCCAGTGCAGACTTCCTCCCTACCTTCTCTCTCTTCTCCCGTCTGGAGCGAGACTTTGCCAGACCACAGGCATCGCCTCCATCGTCTGAGGTGAAGGACACATCGACATGACGACGCAGAAGCAGGTATGAACATGACAGTTTGATTTGCAGAGGTTTATCCCAACAAATACTCCACTAATGTCGCATTTATATGGAATATTTTGAAGAGCGCAGGCGCACAACATTTTGCTCTTAACTTCTGCTCTTTGACCATGCGGACACTTATTATTATTTAGTGGCATATCTTGCACACGGCGTCAGAAAGGTTGCAGTAACGTTAAGTACAGTCAAGTAGGAAAATGAAAGACGGCAATAGCGCACTATAGATAGCTAAAATGAACTGACACAATGTCTGTTATCCTCCCTTGAACCTTAGCAACACTAGATTCGATATGGAAAATTGTTAGCTGAACTAACGTTTGTTAACGCATTCTTGTAGCTACACATAACGTTACAGTATTAATAACCTTAGCGTGTCCCCAGTGTAAGATAAGCTAGCTAATATGTTAGCTAACGTATTCACTTTCATTGTGCACGTCAGCTAGCAAGCAACGCGAAACGAAAACTCACCGCCATCCGGACCGTCCATGTCTTTCTCTGGGTTTGATACCGGAGCCATAACTTTAACTTTTAGCCTTTACCGTTCGCTCACTGATACCTGCAGGTCAACACAACAACAGGACAGTCCGCGCCAAATCGTCTTCCCGGGGAAAGTCATATGCAGGAAGTGACATCACATCGCTGTCCGCCAATAAACTGAAGCGCCGTCTCCACTCTATTCGCACGGTGGCAGTGTTGTTCTGTCTAGTTTACCCAATATTATGTCAATGGTTTACCCCACAGGATTCTCTTAACTCTATGCACAGGATCGATCTAGACCGCAACAAGTACAGTATTTCTACAGTATGTGAGACTCTACAGGACTTTTATATGACAAAAATGGTAAATTACTAATAACTTATTATAGTAATTATACCACCACATAGATTATACCACCTATTAACGAAAACAAACACTGCATTTGTTTTTGCATCTACTTCACACATAAAAAGGCAAAGTCAGAAATGAAAAGACATGTATGTAGAGCAAACTATATACAGCTCTTTAGTTGAGGGCTCCTACGCTGCATAGCCTAATGTTTCAGGTTGCCGCTGGTCCATGAATGATCCCCACATATTTTCCCAAACCACAGCATTATTTGACTTTTTACCACTGAGGTGGTTTCAGCATTTTTTTTCCCATATTTATTAACAACATTTGTAGGATAGGCGATTTGGCATGCAGAGAAATAGCCTATTACAAAAGTAGTCTACTTTTCCATATTATATTCCGATGGATTGTCTAAGGTTCCAAGTAGCCTAGTGAGTTTGTTATGTGATATTTGTATTTTCCAGGCAATAACATTACAACCTAAAATTAGGGTTAGGCCCTTAGTCTCCCTCTTTTTTTTTTAAATCAATGAAGCTCGTTTCTATGGCGACCTGGCGGGACTTTGTAGGGCACAATGGGTTCCTGTCCCAGATTGAGGCCACAGAGACACTACAGTGCATCCAACAATGAAAACACAAAGCGTGTTTTGCCCTTCATCCCCACAGCCTATTTTGGCTTTTATACCATAAATCACTGTAATAATTCCTGTTAGTCTGCCTAGCCTACAGTGGGTTTATTGCCACTTTATCATAGGCCTATTGATGGTGATTTCAGTAGAATTGTGTGCATGTTGTCAACTGTTTGTAGTAGGCCAATATTTGTGTAAAATATGAACTGTTTAGGTGGGGGTTAATATGTGTTGTTGTCATTCTTAATTTATGCTAACTGTCTTTTCATTTTTGTTTTTCACACACGTTGTTCACTTTTAAAAATTAGGCTACAAGTTGCAAATTGCATGAGTAAGGTCCTCTACTGTAGTAGGCTGTACAATAGGAAGAGGGTTCCTGAATGTATAGTCTAATAGCTGTATGGTCGATTGTAAGGTCTGCTAAATGGACCATGCATGGCCCACAGTTGTCGCAGCTCATCAGCAGTGAGCAGCTGATCTGTCCTTTGGACAAACTGGACAGACGCACAGACGGACGGTCGTCCCTCTGCTGCTCTTGCTCGCTGTGCTGGACCAAAGACCGCCTTAGACTAAAGAGAAACCAAACAGAAAAACTATTTTTTTCTTAACTTAGGCCTAATTGTTTGGTTTTGGACACCATGGTGAAACAGCGACGCATCAGATCGCATTCCTGTTGCTCAGCTGTTGCGCCTCTTTGTTGCAGAAGAGGACCACTAAAGGTAAGCATGCATGCAAGTTTTGTTTTGACTAAATTCTACAGTTATTCTAGCCCCGTTGCCAACGGTAACGGGAAGTTTGCCAAGTAGCCTATATAGGCCTACTGGAAAAAGGAAAAGAGAAAAGTAGGCTAATTTGTGTAGTCTGAAGCATAGCTAATAACACACTATTTCTATGCCAAATAGCAAATAGGCCTACACTTTATGATGCAACGGCTTTGATGGCTCAAACGACAGATAGCCTATAGCCTATTCGACTTGATACAATAGGAGACCATTAAACACACCAAATCCTGAGCTTTGCAATAGTCTGGTAATGGTGAAATTTTATATTGGTCACACTGTTCCTCATCAGGCCTGCTTGTACACAGATTTATTAAAAAAGAACGATAGGCAACTAAATGCTATGCATTCCTAAATACTCCCTATCCCCTTCCCATTCGAACTGCTTCCAAGCCGAGCCAATGAATAAGTAGTGATACTCGGTATCATCTCACTGATGGTGCTATGGACCACTCCACCAATCATCACTGCTTATACTGCTAGACTGCAGTAGCTTTTCGCTGATTGGTCCTTTCTCGGAGCTCTCTCCTCTTTTCCGTCGCCATGGCGAGAGCTCATCAGCTCCGTGCACGAAGATCGTTTATATAAACACTCACAGATAGGAGAATCACGTACAGAAAAATTATATTTATTTTCTTCTCCTGTGCCTCATTTCTGCCCTGAAGTGATAATTTCCCTACATGTACATAATTGACGACTGAATCCAAAATCAACTGTATTGCATTTGTCACTTCCACATAATTACAGTGTATAGCAAAAAATGGCTACCAATATTTACACCAAGCCAATCTACTATAGCCAGATGTGCTTGGAGATTTGTGACACAAGTACAAAGCCGATATAGGTTGAATCAGTGCTAGACTGTCAGTTGAGTGTAGCAACATTGACACAAGCTACAAATGAACCTTGGAGGTTTTTTAATTGAATATATTTGCAAAAACATCACGATGAGAGCAGAGCTCATCCCTTTTGTGGTACTCAAAAATCGTTGCAGAGTGAGACCTCGTCACTGCCTCCTCCTCTCTGCAGCAGGGGATCAGAGAGGTGGAGGAGAGGGGAGGACAGACAGAGAGGCAGAGCAGGGAGTGGGCGGGGAACAGAGGAAGAAGAAAGAGACAGAGTGGTGAGGAGAGAGGCAGCCTCTCACTGATGCTGAGTCACATTACAGAGGGACCACAGCCGCATCCCATGAGTCTTTGGGAATCATGGAGGAGCTTGAGCACACCTGCCCCCATCCTCGGACGGTAGGGCATTTGAATGTGTGCGTTTTCTTGTGTGTTCATTGCTTGCAGTGTGTGTGACAGGGAGGGAGAGGAAGACAAAGGGTCCTGCTTCCTCCCTGTTACGAAACAGATCCCCCATAGCATGAGGCTGTGGGATATGCTCAGAATGCTGAGTGGACAGTGTGAGTGTGTGTTGCCAAAGATGGACGGGGTTTACACAATGGACAACATAGCACGAATGTCCTGCTGAAGGTACATTGCGGCAGTAAGGAGAGCCTCCTGGATTTGGATTCTCTTTTCTTCTTTGGTGTAATTCCTCATCCTGGCATTTTTGTTTGTCTCCTCCAAATGGTCCATCTTTGCCTTTTTCCTCTCCTCTGTCTTCACTCCTACCTCTCTCTACTTCTTGTATTTCCTGCCTGTGTTTTCTCGTGCCCTGTGTCCCTGTGTTTCTCTTTTTTTCAGCTTTAATCCCTCTTATGCCAGATGTTCTTTGCTTGTGCCAGAGTGGGCTTTTCTGTGCACGCTCACGCTGCTCGCCCTGATAGGCCTGTGTGTGCCACTGGTCAGTGAGTTTAAGCTTTACCATCTGCTAAGTGTTTGTAAGCCACCCTTCTGTTCTCACCGTGCCCAAGGAATCATGGGTGATGTGGGTGCTCCCTAACCACAACCTCTCTGCTGCTTTTTGTTGTTGTAGCTCTGATAGCTAGCATTGAAATATGATACCTCTCTAATGGAAATGGACAGAGAAGTTAAAACATTTAACATTAACTGACAAAAAAGGGGAAGGATGTGAAAATAAATGGGGATATAGATATCATGAAAGGAGTCCCACATTTATGGCTATATTAAATATGAATGCCTTCTGTAATTCTTTACCTGCCTATGTGCTGCCTGCTTTCATATATTGTTATTAAAAGTCACTTGTCCACACTAAATAGCCTGTTTCCATACCTATAAATTGCTGCTCACATCGCTGATTGTTCAGCAATTTGTATAATGAAGTGAAAGTGAAATGGCAATTCATCAGCTACAGCTGACCAACACAGAGATTAGCAAAATACAGAAATGTTCATTGTATTTATTCTTGTTTTACAGCTATAGGGTTATTTTCTGTAGTGGACTTCTGCAACATCATCAGTTCAAAATCATGCAATTCTCATAAAATTAGGTAAAGCTGTGATAAAACAATGTAAAGTAAGTCCAGTGGTCTCCATGGTCCCAAACAGAACATGTGAAGGTTTAACAAGCTGTAGTAATGGCATAGCACCTGCCAGATTGTTATGTTTTGCTTATTAGAGATCTCTTTATATGCAATATGAATCCTGGGCCTGTTAATACTTTATGACTCTGGAAAGGTCACCTGTACATAGCTTATGTTGTTGCCTGTCTTGCAGAGATAGATGACAGAAGAACTGTCCTCAGTGTGAGGCAAAAAGCAAATTATAGTAATTAAATATTATGTCTAGAATTTGTGAAAAACCTAGGATTAAAGCAGTCACAACTTTACATTTCAGAATAATTTGTAGCCACGTTAAAACGACCTTCTCCTGAGGAAATACTCCCTTTGAAAACTGTCGGGAGCACATTATTTTTAATACAGTGAGCACCACAAAATAGATTTAATTCACCTACACTGTATTGAGTGTCCATGCAAAATGTTGTTATGCCAGACTCTGGTTTTGTTGCTGTTCCTCGAGGACATGTTGACGTCAGTTGCCTGCGTTCTCCACAGAGGGAGATTAAATCTGTTTCCATTTTTTCCTCCACCTCTCACACTCCCACAGCTTTCTGCTCTGTGCAGACCCTGATTCTCATTTATTGGTGTGAATGAGATTTAGTGAATGATCCATGCAATCAACAGATGGCATACAAAAACAAATTCAGGCAGGCTCACACTGCAACACTTTAACCTTGATGTAGCTTTGACAAGCCCAAGAGGTATCATCCATCATCTTACTTGTCCTCTGTTTGTCTTTGTTTCCATATCCCACTGTCTTTTATTCTCTGTATACCTGCTTGATTTACATTTATCTATCTATCTATCAGAAAATTATAATTATGTCACCCTGTACAATTCCATCACTGGAAGTCACCTGCATCTTCTATCTTACTCTTCCCTTTGAATTTTAACTAATTCCTGAGAGGCTTTCCACAGCAGATCAAAAGCTCTGTCCTTGTTTTCTGCCACATGTATACACACAGAAGAAAATATCTGCACACACACACACACACACACACACACACACACACACACACACACACACACACACACACACACACACACACACACACACACACACACACACACACACAGAGAGTGATCAATAACACTGAGTGCAGCTCTGGCTGTCTCTCAATCCATTGTCCCAATATGGAGCAGGCATCAGTTGTGGTCAATAACTTGATGGAGGTTACTGTTACAGGCATGGGACGGGGGGACGGAGGGGGGACGGGGGGGAGGGGGCATTCTGTGTGGACCACTGAAGGGATGGGAGTGGACATATGTTTTCCTACATTCATTCATCTATAACCCAGCCTTTTTCTCCTTCTCTCTGTCTCAGACTCTGACAAAGCCTGCCATCTTTGCCAGGGAGACTAGTTGTGATTGTCGCGCCCCTCATGAGAAACTCACCATCGCTCAGGCCCGCAGAGGCACCCCAGGTACAGGATTCCCCCCCCCCCCTTACCCCCCCTGCTTGGTTTCCTTCTCTGGTCCATTTCATCCAGCTCCTCCTTCTTCCAGCTTTTATGTTTATCTTCATCATATTCCTCAGTCCTTCCTTTCTCTGGCTATATTTGCTACTTATATTGCTACCATTACTGCTTCTGCTACATTTTCTACTATTACTGTATACTGTAACATTACTACAACTACTACTGCTGCTTCTGTGTACTTCCTCTGAAGCTAACGTTACGCCTACTACCACAACTACTGTTGCTACTACTTCTACTGTTGCTACTGCTACAGTAACACTTTCACCACAATACCACTAAGTTACTACTACTGATACATTTACTGGTTACTTATGCTACTATACTGTACTAAAACTAGGCCTACTGCTAGTAGCCTACACCTGCTACTACCTCTACTACCACTATTACTATTGCTACTACTGTTGCTAATTCTACAGTATCCCTATTGATGCTAACACTACTAGTACTGATTCCTTTTTTACTATGACACTGTACTACAACTACCAAGTACATCTACTACTAGGGTACTGCTATTACTGTTTCTACTCCTACAGTATCACTATCATAACAACTACAAAACTAATAATCTTACTACTGATGCTAATGCTACTGCGACTGCTGTGGCTACCACTGCCACAACTATTAGCCCTCTACTACATGTATTACTTTAACTATACCACATCTCTTGTGCTGCATCTATTAAGACACTTTTTTTGAATAACTGTCCATCGTAACTTTGACAATGTTATAGTGCAGTGCTAAGTAACACTCGTTTAACGTTATTAATACAATTATTTTTCATAAATCAGTACAACAAAAAGATATTTAGGTATGACTGTTCAGCAATATGGAATCTCAGTACAAGTGATATAGTTAGTTTTACTAAATGTGTTGTTGTATTGCTGTGTGTTTTCAGTGGACCGGCCAGTCAGAGTCTACGCAGATGGCATCTTTGACCTGTTCCACTCTGGGCACGCTCGTGCTCTCATGCAGGCCAAGAACCTCTTTCCCAACACCTACCTCATAGTAGGAGGTATACACACACACACACACACACACACACACACATACGTACACATACATACACCTTGGAATTCCACTGCTTAAGATAACCCATACAGATTTGTCTACATTTTAATTTATGTGCTTCTGTGTATGTTTTGTGTGGTTTCCCGCCCCTGTATTTGGAACAGTGTGCAGTGATGAGCTGACCCATAAGTACAAGGGTTTCACAGTCATGACGGAGATTGAACGTTATGAAGCGTTGAGACACTGCCGCTATGTCGATGAGGTTTTGAGAGACGCACCCTGGACTCTCACACCGGAGTTCCTAGAGAAACACAAGTGTGTGTGTGTGTGTGTGTGTGTGTGTGTGTGTGTGTGTGTGCAGTATCTGAGTGTTACTGTAAACTGTGCATGAAGTATCAGGGGCTGCAATCACAATAGGAGTTACCCGCAAAGCATTTTAGCACTAAGCTCTATCTATCTTTCTATCTAATTCAATTCAATTCAATTTAATTTACGTTTTTATTCAATCAGTATTTAAATTCATATTTTTTTTATATTTAATGATTCATTTTGTAATCTAATGTAGTCTCATCTCACCCAGTCTAGTTCCTTTTCACGCTCCTTTTGATGAATTTATGAATATTTCATTTCACCTTCACCTTCAACAGAGCAGTCAACTTATTATTGTAGACATTCTGTAGTACATCAATATAGAAACATGATGAATAGCTCATAAGGAGGAAACGCGCCATTTACGAGAACCCCTAGTGGTAAGACACTTTTGTGTTGAATGCATGTGCGGCCAAAAAAAACCTTTTCATGTACTACTTTAAGTAACCTACTGTAAGTTCATGTCAGTCTGCCATACAGTCATGTCCCTTTATCTTTTCTCAGATCGATTTTGTGGCTCACGATGACATCCCATACTCCTCAGCAGGAAGTGAGGATGTTTATAAACACATTAAGGAGGCAGGTCAGTGTGTGATAATAGGAAGATAAAATTACTTGTGCATTTCCTTTTGAAATATACCTTGAACAGTTTTCAAATTCTGTGTTTTTGTACATATGTGCCAGGGATGTTTGTGCCTACGCAACGGACTGAGGGAATCTCAACATCTGACTTGATCACAAGAATTGTCAGAGACTATGACGTCTACGCCCGACGCAACCTCCAACGTGGCTACACGGCCAAGGAGCTTAACGTCAGCTACATTAACGTAAGAGCATGATCAATGGAAGACATCTCTGTATGCAACTACGTATTGCAAGATGTATAAAATATGCAAGTTCACTTTTCCATCAAAGATCATTTAGCATAATTGATATGACACCAAAGTGCCTGAATAGTCAAGAAAACATTTTACATTTTGTGTTTGACTGGAATTAAAGGTGCCGTAGGTAGGATTGTGAAGATCCAGGACTTAGCCAAAAAATTGGAACATCGACAACTTCTCAGTCCCTCCCCCCTTTCTGCTAAAGCCCAAACCGGTCTCCTAAGCCCCTCCCCCCACAAGGGAGAATTAATGTGTGTGCATGAGCAGTGATTGACACACAGTTATACCCCCCTGGCCCTGATTGGTGCATCTGAAAAGGGATCTGTGGATTTTTTTAGTTTTTTTAATTACCTGCTTCATGTAGTTCTCCTGGAACATAGAGTCAGTTTCAGCAAATATGACAGAAAGTTAATTTTATAAGTCTTACCTACTGCATCGTTAATAGCTTGAAATGGCTTGTACTCCCTTTACAATTTTTAACGAGTCAGGGTACAAACACTCATTTCTGATTGAGGTTCTGGTTCTTCAGGGCTGTGTTTATGCGTAACACCGGCATAATGGCTTTTCCTCAACATTTAATCCCCTCAGGAGAAGAAGTACCGGCTGCAGAACCAAGTGGACCGCATGAAGGAGAAGGTTCGCACGGTCGAGGAGAAGAGCAAACATTTTGTTTACCGTGTGGAGGAGAAGAGTCACGACCTGATTCAGAAGTGGGAAGAGAAATCCAGAGAGTTTATCGGCAACTTCCTAGAACTTTTTGGCCCTGATGGGACTTGGGTAAGTACAGTAACTCATTGATAAAGGCAAAAATAACTGTCACCATCGTTATAATCACTGTCATCATCGTCACTCTTTTTTTTCTTTCATCTTTCTCTATATTGAAGCTTTGTTCGTGAGAACACCTTTGAGTATGGTCAGATAGTATTTGATATTAAAAAGGGCTTTTTGATGCATGGACCTCTTTTTTTTCTTTTCTCCCTCTGTCCATGAACAGAAACAGGTGTTTCAGGAGCGCAGTGGACGAATGCTGTCCTACGCTCTGTCTCCCCGAGAGTCGCCCTGCAACAGTCCTCCCCGCGAACTGTCCCCCCTGCGCTCTCCCTCACCCCCGTCTCCCCCTGCCCGCTGGCACAATGCACGGCCCTCACCCCCGACCTCCCCCAAAGGAGCATCTGCCTCTATAAGCAGCATGAGTGAAGGTGATGAAGATGAGAAGTAGATGGATTGTTGAACACACACACACACACACACACACACACACACACACACACACACACATACACATACACATACACACACTTCACTCATAGTACACTGCCTGAGAACTGCTCACACACACGCACACACACACACACACACAAACAGATATACTCTGACAAACACTGGTTGGATACTGAAACAGTTATCCTCAAGGAAGTTGCTAATATGCAAGGCAGATGGGGATCGTGGGAAATGAAGTTCTGTGCCGCAGAGCTAAGAAGCCATCGCTGTCTCTGTTGTCCAGGCAACCAAGCAGACAGGTGAAAGAGAAACGAAGAAGAGGATTTATGTACACAGTGTTGCATATCCTAAGAAGGTCCAGAATGCTTTGTGGCATCTTTCGAGAGGATTTGCTTTGGATTGTCCAGTACTTATAGAGACTGTCCAACAGCCTGCTCATAATATCACCTGATTGTTTAATGTCCTATTCTGTTTAGTTTAGCTTTTTATTTAAGATACCAAGATTTTGTGTAACTACTGTAACCGCTAGATGTGAATAGGCACAAAGTGTTCAGTTTAACAGTTAATGTGTAACGACAGGAACTGGATTCATTCTCCACGGAGTCATTTTGCTCTTGTTAAACTGAGAGTTAGGATTTACACTGCACACTCTAGATTAGCAGAGGTGACGTTTGGGCAGCCTCTTGGCACTAAAACACATTATTGGTGCTAGTTTGCACCATTTTAACATAAATGGTTGGCAAGGAATATATCAGTGATCCACAATTATTGATTCACTTGTTCCCACGCTACTGATATGATCACTAATACAGATTAAACTAGTCCCTCAGAAAATCATAAGAAATTAAAATAAGCCGGTGGAATAGCAGCCTGTATGATCCTGAAATGTATCCAAAACTTAGATCATTGGTGGGGGAAAAAAGCTCTAGTGAAAGACGACATCGTCTTCACCTCAGTTGTACAGCTTGTAATCCTTATTTTAAAGTTCATGTGAAGAAAAATAAGTTTTGAAATGGAAATGAGTTCTGTCATGAAGTTAGACACTAAAACGAGCCCCTTTAGATCTGAGTCTTGGACTTCACCTATTGATGGTGATGGGTGATGAGATAGAAAAAAAAAATGTATTAGCTTCTTGAATGTAAACTGAGTCATTGAGGCCACACCTACAGTAGAGAATACATGTAATCACTCTAACTTCTGGTCACTTCATCATCACAGTCATTCAGTAGGCCACACAAATATCACGTCTCGCAGTAATCCATCAGTAGAAACATTTGTGGATTTTCAGCATTAAAAAGCCATGTGTTTTTTTTTGGACAGTTTGCCATGTTTTATGTTTAGCCGACATTCCTGCTTTTTGGAATTTGATGTCAGCTGTTTAATCAGATCCGGCAAACTTGGAGATGCAGCCTTTCTTAATAGGACTCTGATGATACTTGAAATATACAATTGTTAAAGCCCTCTAGGTGAACTGTCAGTTCCTAAAACGCCAGATCATCACCCTATTTTGTTTTATTTGCTATTATTGGAAATGTATGTGTTAACTATATTTTTTATTTTTGCTCAGGTCTGCTCATTCATGTCAGGCAGGAGCAGACCTCTCTTCCACCCAAACAATACAATAAATACCCCAATGCAATGTAGAGACCTAATGTCCTGTACGCACTACATGTTAATCTGCACTATATGGACAAACTTTGGGCATTGTGTGTCTTTTTTTATTTTTTAAATTTCAATGTTCAAACGGCTTGATATGTAAATAAATAAAAAATAAGCTATAACTGAATGTGAATTAAAAGTGCATTTCACCTTATCAAATCACAAGATGCAAAAACATAATCACAGATGGATTGCACACAACACCAGTTTTCTTTATTGTCAGGTTTGACAAGTTGATCTCATGCTGAATCAAACCATTAAGACTGTTCTATCACTTTTTTTGGTATATAGTTGCATATGTTTGCGTGACCACCTCCGCAGTGAGGAGTTCATGCAAATATGAATACATTTGTTCAAGCTGGAGGTACAGTAGGATGGAAAACAATCATTCCACACTGGCTGCACAAACAGCAAGTTAATAGTTAAATACACCATATTTTCTAAAATACCAGAGGAACAGAGACAGTCTTTAACAGTAAAGGTTGACAACTACAGAAGATGAAACAACCTCGGGCTTCCAAATCACACAACTGGAATTGAAACTTTGACAAAGGTGTGAACTTTGCGAACAGTCTGTTAAATGTGATTATAACTGATTAAAGGTGGTAAACTGAGTCAACCAAAACGAAGAGGACTGTTGTCTCTAGCGTATAAACTTCCTTACAGCAGGTTTGTCACCGAGCATCAGTGAGACTGGCAGGTTACGAAGGCATTGGCAGTGATGAAATCTTTCAGTGAGGCTGAAAAGCGGAGAACCTACAGGACGAGGACACTTTCCATACTGAATTCTTCATTTACACTCCTTTCTTTTCACATCAGATGGAGCTAAAGGAGATGAGAGAAGGAAGTCACTTAAGATTATTGGAATTCTTGGGGCCATGTTTGATTTAGGTGTGGTCTCTGAAATGATTGTATAAAACCTATTTGAAGGATATATATATTTATCTGTTTGTGTGTGTAGGTTTAGTAAAGTGCATTAACAAGTTCCTAAATGTGATTCATATGACAAAAATCGGATGGTTTGACGTAATATTTCAGTATTAAGAGGTTGCAGGGATTAGTGGCTCATTTAACCCCATGGAATCTCCCCTGCTGGCTTTTCCAAAAACTGCTTGATTTCCTTACGTTTAAATAAGGAAAATGAGGAGCAATGTCTACACACTTTTAGAAATAATTAGAGAAAAATCATTTAATGATCACTAAAAGTAATGCTCTTTCAATGTCAAGCTAAAAAATAAAATAAAATAGTGCACAAGCCTGAAAAAGCAGTTCTTTAACTGTGTTCCTGGATAAAATAAATGTAAACCTGTCAGGTATCAAATCCCTCTTCGTTTTCACTCATGGTAATGAGTAACAAAAAAAACACATTTTAAAAACACAAGCTTTGTTCAAACTCGTTCAGAAGACTATTAGTATTAGTAATACTACAAGTGAGACACAAGGCTGACTGGATGAAGCAGTGTTGGGGCGACAAGTCCAAGCTGTGAGCATGTTGCGTGTATATATCCACCACGGTGGGTCTAAAATGTTCGCAGGATGAAGTTTAAAAAGAAAATGTAATACTTTATTCCCAGTTTTATAGTCCTCGTCAGATGCAACAGGTCCATTCCTCTCTGTGAGGGCTCTACAATACATCATGCTGGTGTGGTTGAAGCTACTAGGCATTTCATAAGCATCTCACAGATTCTCCTTTGGTCCGTTAGTCGTTGTTAAATCAGGGTGCAGAGCTAGCTTGCAAGCAGACAAGGCTGATGAGGGTCAGTACTGTGTCTGTGGGTGTTGTCAACTTCTATGGGTGAATTGGTAAAATATAAACAAAAAAAAACTTCCTTTCTCTAACATTCTCGCATTATAAATTAACTTCAAGTTCCGGTAGAGCCTTTAAGGCAGTACATCAAATATGTTAGAAGTAAGGCTTCCTGTCTTTGACATAAAAGAAAACTTACAGAGCTTTGAAAAATAATGTGTCTTCATGCATTGCTTCATATACTTTCCCAAAAATAGTTATTGTTTTTCTCATCCAAAGGCAACCCTGTCTTTTCCCCAGGCATAAATACTAAGTCTTTACTATGCCAATGACACACTGGCCTAATTGTGCGTTCAGTCAAAAGTGTCTCCCAAAGGAAGAAAATGAAACCTCGTCCTCTTTCCATTCGCACTGAAACTCAAACCCCCTGACTCTGCTTGTGTTTGAGAGGGAGAAAACAGAATGCAAGCCTTTACTGATGGTGAGAAAGACACTCAATCAGCAGTGCGTGGCTTATTCAGCCACAGGGAGCAGTGGCCAAGTCAGCAAAGAGGAGCCAGGCCAAAACTGCGTGTGTGAGACAGAGGGAGAGGTTATGGTGATGCAGTGAATTTAGCTTGAAGTAATGGCCAAATAGAGGAGATAAAGATTCACAAGTTTCTCCTGACTAAATGACAGCGGGGATCTATAAATCAGAAGAGGTTCATTTTAAACTCCATCTTGGGAGAGCCACTGGTAATGCTACAACAGTGAAAGCTACGCTGATGAATGTCATTGCCATTGGGTACAGATATACAAGGGGCATCCATCTTTTCCAAAGCTTTAACCACAGGAATGTAAAAACAAGTCTGATCTTAAACCAAGCATTTACCCAAGGGCAACATTTCATCATACATGCTCTGAGCAGAGGACGGGCATTTGGGCTCCCAGCAGAGGGCCCGGTTAGCGGGGGTCAGGCAGAGTTATCTGGCTTTGTATTTGGACTTGCTGGCATCACGCGGCTCTTTGCTGGGGTTGCTCCAGTCGTCCGCTTCGGGGCTGGTTTTGTAATGCCGCCACGCTGACTTGTTGAAGACGGGCAGACGCTCAAAGGACTCGCTGGACAGGGCCTTTAAATGGAGGAACAAAAACACCAAGAGCCAATAAGAACTCACAGTAATTTATCTTTGAAGGAATAGTTTTGATGTTTGGTTCCTTGCCAAAACGTAGATGATGCTAAATATATGATTAGCTTAGGTTAGCATAAAGACTAACAGCAAGTGGAAACAGCTAGTTGACACTGACACAGGCAGCCTAGCTGTTTCCCCTTGCTTGCAGTCTTTATTCTAAGCTAAGCTGAACCAATCGGTGTCTGGTGTTTTAAGCCCCCAACGTCGTCTTCCAGGCAGCGCTGCCTAGAAGGCACTAGGATTAGGCAATGGTTAGGTTAGGGTTAGGGTTAAGGTTAGGGTTAGGTGCCTTGAAGTTGGGGCTTAAAACACCATTGAGCGAGCCAATCGTCTTCTGCATCTAGTGTTATACTTAAAAGTGACAATGACAGTGGTATTAATCTTCTCATCTAACTCTTGGCAAAAGAATTAAAAATAAATGCAATGATGGTATTTCCCAAAAATGTCTAACTATTCCTTTAAAGACATAGCTGGGGTCCTGCCATCGGGAGACAGAAAAAACATCACAACACGCTCCTCATTTGACTATCTCACTTTACCTTCAGATAGATGACAGCATCGGTGCCAACGCCCTCCATGGAGTAGAGTTTCAGGTCCCCCTGGAAGTATCGGGCATAGAGCCTAGAAATCGGCAAACCATAGCCAAAACCAGCCTGAACGGGGGAGGGAGAGTGACAGGGTTTAATTTCCCCAGTGGCATGCCATATATTACAAATGTACCAACAAAAAAAGTTTTGAAATGTGGTCACCAGGGTCAATACTAAATTCTTTGTGTGTGTATGTATGTGTGTGTGTGTGTGTGTGTGTGTGTGTGTGTGTGTGTGTGTACCAGTGGGACAGCTCCTGGCTCCAGGCTTGGTGTAGGAGCAGTGGAGTACATGTAGTTAAACAGGCGGTCTATCTTCCTCAGAGGGACTCCTCCTCCTCTGTCGCTGATCTGAAGTCGACACGTGGGTGAGATGGAGCGAGAGACCACAAATGTTTGTCTGATGTGTGTGTGTACTTGTGTACTGATTCACCTTTATAGAAAGATCCTCTTTACCCAGAGTGACTTTTGCCTTTACTGGTGGCAATGCCTCTTCACTGTTCTCATGAAGCTCGACTGTGGCTCTCATTGAGTTCTGTAAACGCCCACAGAGTTAATGAACTCAGCACAAGTAGTTAGAGAATTATAGTCGCATTGCAATTTAATTATATTTAAAGAGCGTTTAACTAGTTAAGTTCCCGCCACAGATGCTGCACTGCTCACCTTGAAGAGCTCAAACAGCATGTGGAACAGATGGGAGGGCACATACACTGCCTGGATGGGCTTTTTAGGGGCCTTCACTGGAAGACAAAAATGAAAAGAAGGGGAGGGGGTAAGACGATCACACACAAAGCTGGTTCCTTTGAAGTTAATAACATCATTATAGGGACTAAATCTGGACTCCAGAGCTGCACCCATACGCTGAGAGAACACATTGCTTCACTACAGCTGCGTGACAGATTACAGGGAGAAAAACGGTTGAATGCATGGAGTAAAAAAAAAAAAAAAAAAAAAAAAAAAACTCTTACTGTTGAACTCTTCAATCTTCAGCTCGGGAGCAGCCAAGTAGTACTTCTCACACAGCATCTTGGCTGTGTCGTAGGCATCTGATAGAAAAGGGGAAACGAAAGGAGTCAGGACAGAACGAGCAGTACTCGTCACTGATTACATTTGGACTCCTGTCGCAGGTTGATAATGTAGCTTCTGTTCCTCGCTGGGTCACTGAGAGTGCAGCTCTGCATCCACGCTGCTGGAATTCTTTAAAAACTATCGTTATGTAAACACGCCGTTTAGAGCAGATGAACTTGTTTGATTTGTGTCACTGCTGATAGTTGTTGCTGGTGGTGGTGTGATATAGCTCCGTTTCCCATAAGCACTGTGCAAATATTTGCAAAACAAAAGCAAAAAAATAAACCCATAGATAACAAAAATATTCCCACAGTAAAAAGAGCACAGTACAGTGGTCTGATGATTTTAAACTCACCACTGACAACTTCAGCCACGCTGCAGGTGGGATCAATACTGCCTATGTGTTTCGGATGGGCAGGGTTGGTGTCGTTACCAAACAGGAGAGCTGCACAGAAAAAAACACAGAAATAAAAGTCAACTTGCTACTACGATACACAGTTATGCTTGTGATCCAAATAGGTTTTTCGAGACTCACTGTGCTGGTTGATGAGCATGCGGAAAGAGATGCGGTTGGTGTAGAAGCGGTCAAGGAAGTACTGGATGTTGCTGCTGATGAAGGGGTCAAAGCCAAACTTCTCCTTGTACTCGATGACTCCCTGAGCCATGGTGGGAACCACGTCGTTGTGACGGTTACGGATCTCAATCAAGAGCTCCAGGAATCTTGGATACATCAGTAATGTCATTTTGAGATGAGTCAACGGGCTCATGCACATATTTCTATCATTTAATTGCTTAACAGTCTCTTAGGTTTTTTTTGCTATTTTGGAGGCCAGAAACAAGTTCAGTCAGGGTGAGTACAAAGGTTAATACCACAGTTTATTTAATTGTTTTTATTTACAGTGTACCAAACAGATCTTTGAAGTTTGTTCTCTAAACAGACGACCTTATCTAAATTCCTGTCTGTGTTTATGAGCGATGTGTGGCTGTTTCTCTCACGGGCATGGTTACAGCATAAACACGCACCGTTACCTGTGCTGTCAGCAGAGATTGATGCGTGCTACGGGGATTAGCTGCAGTGGACTCCGGACATAAAGCCAGTATGCAACAGCTGGGTGGCTGACAAAGCTGTACTCAATAGACGTGCTTGCATTTATTATAAATCATTAATGAAGGCAATATCCACCCACTCATTCAAAGCGTGAGGGTCCTCTGGCTTTCTGTTCTCATAATCCAGCAGCTCCACGAAGCTCTGCATGTACCTAATAAAACAGAGATCAAAAGGCAACTTTTATACACACACACACACACTTATCAAAACTACCGCTACTATAAACCTTATCGTCCGGAAGCAATATAAAGTGTATTTCTAGAGGAAGTGTGTCCAGGGGCGTAGCACAAAATTTTGGGCCCTGCAGAAAGGCAATTTCTATGGGCCCCTCCCCGCATCTACAGCTATTCATTCTAGCATCTTTTTAGGCCCTCCTCACATGAGGGCCCTGGGTACTCAGTCCCCTTTTCCCCCCCAGTCCTACGCCCCTGAGTGTCTCACCATTTCTGCACCAGTCTGATGGAGGGCTGGCTGAGCAGGTTGTCTGGCAGCAGGTTGACCTCTCTCATGGTGTTGGCCAGCCGCACCGGCAGCTCCTTACGCAGGAACATGTAGGATGTTTTTTCACAAGCATTGTCCCTGCCTAAAAAAAAAAAAAAAGTACAAAAAAATCCAAATAATATTTGTCAAAGCGGCACCATTAAACGTGACAGGTATATCTGGAAAGTCTGGCCGAGTTTTCACTCGTGTGAGTGAACTCTTTCTGCCAAGAAACATATTCAGGAGTGCAAAATTCACCTTTCCTCTTTCAGTTAACAAAACCACCGGACCTCTTTGGCGTGACAATTGTTATCAACCTTTAAATATTCCTAAAAAGTTTCCTTTTCATCCTGAGACAAAGATTTGTCAAATAAAAAAAATAGTTTACATGTAAAGTTCTACACCAAAGTGACTGGTAGAGGGAGGTAAACATACCAGCTAACACAGCTCAAATGTAGGCTGTATTCAGTTTCAATTTTCAACCTTTAATATGATACCTTAAACTCTGCTAACATGCTGGAATCATTTTTACTGCCCACCAACATTAGCTTGAACTATACAAGGAAATCATAAATCTTGTTACCCAGTAGAAAGGGGAGAGAGAGGTTAGGGGGATGTTTTTTGCAGATCTAAACAAGAAAAAACAGAATTACTGTGGCGTAATGTTAAATGTCCTCATAAATGACTATGACTTTGCATTTTTTACTTCTACCCTCAACCAAAAATGACATTTACACAGCCCAGCCTGATTCACATAGAAACATGTGGACCCTATTAACCGTGAGCAGAGAAAAACACTGGGGAAAGTACCTTTAAGTTCTTACAGCTTCTCCCACAGAGAAGACACAGAAAATATGGTGTTTTAGTTTCTGTGACTAGATGATCTGGCAGAATGAAAGAAAATGTACAATCATCTATGATCAAAGGGAACGGCTTGCCCTGATTCTGCAATATTACGGGTGGGCTCTTAAAATTTTATAAAATGGGGTAATGAAACCACCAAATACTGACTCAGCCCTAGAATGGCACACGCGCACACACACACACACACACACACACACACACACACACACACACACACACACACACACACACACACACACACACACACCCTGCAGCTGCTGACTGGATGATGTTTCATTTGTTCCCTTCTGAGACATACCTGAGGCCTACATATCGTTGGCATGATTGCCTTTCATGAACAATTACTGCTGACGAACTCCTTGCTGTGTTTCTTAATACAAAACAAGTGCCGCACTCTTCCTGTACGTGCACATCCAATCTACAGTTGTGAGAACAAATTACGTAACAGAGATGACTGTGTTTAATCACAGATGGATTAAGAAAAGCCTTGAGTTGGCTACCAACGCTGTCATCTTGCGTTTCAAGTTTCATGTCAGAGTCTGGCACAGTTATTGACTCTACATGCAGAGATCTAGAGAGAGAGAGAGAGAGAGAGAGAGAGAGAGAAACACTGCAGACACAAAGAAAGACCCTTTAAAAAGGCCCTTCATGTAACTTTCATTTGTGTAATACTACACTACAAAACGATCCAGGCTCTGAAATCAGCCCCTAAAGACTCAAATACACCTTCAAAATATGAGTAAACATGAGTGAAGCAATGTTAAAACTGGGGTGTTCATCAGCCACTGCATACGTGCTGCTGTCCCAGTCTGAATGAAACTACCTTCATGAATTAAGCAGTGTATCCAGCGTCCACATAGTATACACACACCTGCAACAGAAAGCTGTCATGTAGGTCCATTAGTACGTTGTGCTGTATTGGGTGACTTAAGTGAAGTAAACACCAAATTGAGACGCCACATGTGATAATAACACAGGTATATTCATGGCAGCTTATACGATACTCTTTTACTATTATAACACATTAGAGAATAACTGTGGAACTTTAATATGTACAGAAATAATGAATACAATTATAAAATACAAGGCCCCTGATTGTCTTCCTTATTATGAGCAAGTCATTCCTATTAAGATGACATGCGTTGCTACTCACCAAAATCCAAAAACTGCTTAATGGAGAGCGGGGATGGCGAAAATCTGGAGTAATACTCGATTTTGGTGTTAATGTTTTTTAGCAAAGACACGAAGATCCTCATTTTGAAAGTTTATTGATGGTGCCTGGACGTGACCGTGACAATGAGATTTAGAAAAAACACGAGCATTTCACCACCGCCGGTAATACTGACAGCCACACGGACAGTCGGTCATTGGCGTCCACATTTGTCCCAGTCGGCGGGCCTCCAGAGGACACGAAACCAAGTGATGAATAAATGTCCATAAAGATACACAGATAAGACACAAATAATATGTTCTCAAGAGGGCTTCCTGGATCTACATTGTTGAACACACAGATCAGCTCAGAACTGTCAAGCTAGTCGGAATCTGACATTGACGTCCGGTTACGGTTTTCAAAATAAAACAACAAGCCGTCAAATGTCTGTCTATAATGGCTTTATTAATGTTACATACGTCATTGATAGTTTTCTGTTATAATCTATTATAAGAAAAACGTTTGGGTTGCCAAGTTTTGAAAATGTCTCTTGCTGGATAATCCTCCAAACACTTTCTTTATATTGTATGCATTTTTATCTCTAAACTTTAATTTACAAACAATTACGGCAATTTATCAATAGGCCTACTAGAAAACGGTAACACAATTTGTCAACATATTAACATGCCAAAAGTTTAAAAAATGCATGTATGGTATTAATAAACAAGTACAAGTACATTACTTTTTAAAAAGTAATAAAATAAAATAAAGTGGGTTCCGTTAATTTATTACAATGATAATGTAAATAGTGATAGTTGATACAGTTTTGTTATATAATTTCTTGAAATAGAGAGTGTAAAAGATGAAGCAACAGGTGCAAGCCAAATGCAAAACACCTGATATAATAAATCAATAAATAGTTCATAATGAAAAGATTGCTCACGTTAATAATTTGACCGCTGACCTTGTGGAAAAGAGCTGCAGAGCATTTATTAGCAACTACTTCACAACTGCAGACTTCATGGATTACTATAAGAACCCTTTATGAATGACTTACTAATGTGTATAACTGCAGATTACTTAGTTTTAATAAAGTGAGAAAGCTTTAACCCTTTATTGTAAATAAATGCAGCTTAAACGGTTTTAAAGTTTCACACAGGACACAATTACAATGATGATGATAATAATAATAATGATAATATATTTTATTTAAAGGCGCCTTTCTCGGCACTCAAGGACACCGAGACGTAATGACTGTTTTAAAAGATCACATTAAACTCAGAAGGGTCGGGGTCGCTCTTAAAAGTAAACTACAGACATCTTAGATTTTCTGTACAGCAGGAAAATACCTTTTATTTTGAAGGACAAATCTTCACACTTCCGGTCTATTTGGACTAGCATGCATAGACCGTTGCTAGCATGACGTTTTTGGACAGCACGTACATTCGAAAGTCTCGATTCAACCGCACTTGGCTTGTTGATGCACTACGGTGATTGGCTTAAAACCAGGAAGTGAGACACAGCACCAACTCAATTGGACGGGGGCGTGTCAATCAACATCGTTTACATTAAAATGTTTATCTGCAGCCAGTTACTGTAATACATGCAGCATTAGGTTTACACACAGTCAATGAGTACACATGTATAAGGATGTGTGGTGTACTTATGCGCTGCAAAAGTTCTCATTGGACTACTGTATGTCCAACTGTACCACCTGTTACAGTAAGAACAGGCAGGTGATGATAATTAGGCTCCAATCCCACACGGTTTGACGGCAGCTGTCACTCGATTTTGGTCTACTGCCACCTAGCGGCACAAAATTAAAAATACAGTGTGACAGCTGGATGTGAAAACTGAACAAGCTTTAAGAAAAGACACCACAAACTCATACAGTGACATTTCATCTGAGGATGTTTAAAATGCTCACATTGTAAAAGGTAATAGTGACAGTAAAGGTCCAGCGGTTGTCACACAGAATGCAAAAAAAATACAGTTTATCATCATTTATGCAATAATGCCTCACAAAAACACAGTGTATATAAATAAGCGGTGCCACTTTATATTTGAGGTCCCAATATTTCTTGTAATTTTCTAAAATTTAACTGACATCCAAGTGTAAACTTACAGGAAAGGAATATGGTACTTCAATTGGTAATTATTTGGAGAGCTAAACAATTTCAAATTTGTCCACCAGCAAACGTATTTAACATGTATGGAAAATCTAATTTCTACTAATAAAACAATGTTTAGTTGAAATTGAGCAGTTCCTTGAAGGAAATTCAACAAATCAACAAGTGAACACTAACTATCACCAAACATTTTCTCCATTTTCCTCGTAATTAAAACCAAATTACAGTTTTTCCCAAGACAACATTACAAGAGACATTACAAGAGAATTGTGGACCTGTAAAATAAAGTGTTACCAAATAATTGCCAAATATGCATGGTCTCTTTTTTGGTAGAAACAAATTGAAATGACACAAAATGGGAACTATCATAACTGTTGGATCCCTCTGGATAAGGTGTGTGATTGGTGTGAACAGTCAATCAAACAGTTTTGTAAAGTTTGCACCTCTGTAACCCCAAATGAACACCCACAAAATACATTTACATATAATTCTTATTACATTTATTCATATTGACTTATATAATCTTTTGATCAAATACATGCAGGATATAGAAATCACACACACACACACACACACACACACACACACACACACACACACACACACACACGCACACGCACACACACGCGCACACACACGCACACACACGCACACACACGCACACACACGCACACACACCTCATGCAGACCCAGGCATTGTAACCATCCTGGTTTTTTCGTTTATCTCGGGTTCCTCTTCGGGTAAAGGTTCATACTGTCGGCGGTACAGCAGCCGTGTTACCAGCGTGATGATGAACATCTCCAGGATCAAAAGCTGCTGACTCATCACTGTGGAAACAGAGATGAAGGTGAAGAAAGAATAGAAAAAACAAAGGTCCCCTGCGAGTTGAAGGAAGATTTAAGGAGTCCTTCCTGGTGTTGTGACTAAGCAAATACACAGGAATAGATTGAACAACTGTTGATGGGAAAAATAAACTCATGGATGGATTGGTTGTATGGATGGATGTTGACTCACTGTATCCTCTGGCTGCAGAGGAGAAGGGTGGAGTGCAGGCGATGGTTCCATTCAAAGCCAAGATGTTGATGATAGCTGTTTGCAGCTGGCTCAGGATCAGCACCAGCTACACACACACACACACACACTTATGACACCCCCATAACCTGACATGTTATTAGTCCTGTTTACGTACAGCCAGCCATATATCAGAAGTGCTAGTGTACTGTCCCACGAGATGTGCGAACAGCTGTTTGTGTGCATAGAGTGTCTAGCACACGTATATTTAAAGCGTCTCACGTGCCTTACCTGGTACATGGCGTACTTGGGGATGATCTTGATTGTCCGCAGGGCAGTCCTCAGGTGCATGAACATGATCGCTACAGGCCACAGAGCTATGATTGTCAAGATGCCCACAAATGGGTTGATCCAAATAGCAGCTCCTTTAATGCTCAACTGAAACACACACACACACACACACACACACACACACACACACACACACACACACACACACACACGGAAGATAGCAAAGTCAACTAAGAAGAGGAATTCTGAGAGCGTGAACAGAACAAAAAGGGACTCATGGGACTATGTTGAGAAGAAAAAAAATTAAAGACATGTCACAATATAGTGTTTTTGTTTGTTAATAGGCAGTGTCATCCCTCCATATTTTTTATTATCAATTCTAACATTGTTAGTACTCTGATATAGTCTAAAAAAATTGATTTAGTAGCCTGTTTTACTTTCTTCTTCTACTGTCCTCTTTACACTACTACAGTAGACCTACCTTTATTCTGTTTTTTTGTTAAACTTTAATTTCTTACAAAATAGGGTACACTTTGTAATAATAATTAACTGCAAATTTCGGAAGACATTTTGACAGTGTGCCTGGTACTTGGTGCACATCCCAATGCTAATATTATCAGTACTAAGTAAGCTGTGACCTTGAGGTTCATAAGCCACATGCTGCGTGTGTGTGTCAGAGAGAGAGAAAATACTATGGTTGAGCAAAGGCCATCGTCACAACAGGTAATGTCATTAGTAACACCTGTGCTGAGCTACCATAAAGCTGCTGTTTATTTATAAAGATGGCTCCATTATGGAGTAGTAGGAGTTGTAAAGGCTGTAGTAGTGGATACTTGACTGAGAGTTACACAGTCTCAGCAGCCAGACACTGGATGTAATAGAAATGAAGGCACTACTACTATGATCAGCACGATGCTTCCCTGAAGAGGCTGATATTTAATGTAACATAGTCAGATGTAGGAGCTGTCGCTCCTCTCATCTCTTTATTTGAGAGTCTGATCTGATCTTTTCTATGTAATTGAGTTAACAATCATTAATTAAAGATTCATTAAGCATGAATTAATCACATGAGCTCATAGTGCCTTGATCATGTATTAACAGTGATCAACAGGAATTCATTACACATTTAGCTTTCATTCATTAAAAGTTCAGTAGGTATCTTTTATAAAAAAAACAAAAAAAACTTTTTGTCATATTTGCTAAAACTGTCACAATATCCTGATATGACATGTAGACATATAATCTGTGAAAAAAAAATAATGTTCCTTTGCCTCCCCATAATTCTCCTAATGGCATTTGTGAAGTTATACCGCGCCCGAAGATTAACAACCAATCAGAGCCGAGGAGTCTCTAACGCAGTGTGAATGACTGCTTGTGAACTGTGGTCAAACCCTGTAAAAGTGTAGTGTACTGTTTAGCTGAAAAATGAGAAAGTTTGTGACCAAGTCAAGCCAAAACCAAGCACCATACTCAGTTTATACCTTCTTTTTTTCTTACTGTTCTAATCTCGGTTTCATAAAAGTCCTTCTAGGGCAGAGTGTTGCAAACTAGCATCCGCTATAAACACTACGATACTTCATCAGATCAGATCACTATTTTTAGTCTGCCTATGTTGTATCTGTCCCTATCAAATAAACTATAATACATATACAAAATCAGTCACCCCTTTTAGAAAGTGTTATGGAGACAAAGAGAACAATTATGGTTTTCTAAAAACTAATCACAGTGACTGATAATGATGTTTACACCTTAACATCTTTGCTTTTGCCTCAATACAACAGGTATTGAGGCAAGATTATGATTGTCATTCTTCTACACAAAATATAAAAAAAATATTGTTCATTCAGAGCAAGTGGTAATGAGCGCAGTAAAGTATCACAAGCAAACAACAGTAAACTTTGGGAATCTGGCCTGTATGACTCAGAAAATAAAATTGAAATTAGGGATACAATAGCATGGAGAGAGACCATCCAGAATTCATGTCACCAACTTACATCGGCGAGGTCAAATGTCCCGTTGGTCCAGAGGACAATGGAAAGGATGGTGAAGACAATCTTCAGGAGGGCAAACTGGAAGGAGCCAAGTTTGAGCAGGAAGAGAGAGCGCCTGGAGTTGGAACAAAGAGTAGCCACTGATGACAGATAAGGGTTTTAGTCTCTAAATACATTTGAAAAAAACTCTTAAAAGTCCATTGTGGAATTCACCATTGCCCTGAGGATGTTTTGAACAATTCAGAGTGGCCTTGGGCACATCTTTATTAGCTTTAGGCATGTCTATTTGAATGTGCAACAACAACATGAATAGTCCCTGTGATGTATTACACCACTGATGGGAAACTGTGCACTGTAATAAAGAAAACAGGTCTGAGCATGTCTTGCCTTGACTATTATCATTGTCATCATCGTCAGCGTCATGGTTGTGTACAGCAGTAAGGTTTACATCAAAGGATTTTCTGTGTATTCACCCCGAGTGACTGCATGAATGCATAGCAGTGAAAATAAGCACATTTGCCATTGCCTGATACCAACCTGCATATTATTTTTTTTAATCAATTGCCCATAGCCTTAACAGGCCTGTACCTGCTACAGACAACAACAAAAACAGAAGGAAAAAAACTGTGTATGTCTGCGGACTTTTTTTGATGATGGATTGATCATTCAACTGTTGCACATAGGGAAACAACTGTGACACATAGTGAACAACTGTGACGCTGTGAAAATGCAGCCAGTATTTACTCAGGAAGGGGTGTGATGTGATTGCTGCATACAGACTGTTCTACGATACACACTGAATCCCACCTTGAAAGAGTTGAACGGCCGTGAGAGGGTAAACTGCATTCAGAGGCGTACATTCAGCCTGAGTCGATGTATGTACAGAGGATCTCGGAGGTTATGCAATCTTCTAAACAGGCCAAAAATGACATCAGAGTGCACTAGTCTTCTGAACTCTTTAAACAACATGTGGATGTAACCATCTTACAAGTTGCACAGGAGCTGTGCTTCATTAGAACTACAAGATGTTTCAATCACCACCTCAGTAATGTAGAGATTCCTCATATTAATGGATTATTTTCATCCACGCGCCAGTTTGTTTTTGTACATGTGTGAAGCTGGCTTTCACTGCAGTTACTGTCTACTAAGGAAACTCAAAAACATGAATGCAAATGATCCTGAGACATTTCACTTTGATAGTCAACAGTATTTATGGGAAATACACTAGGTTAACATAAATCGGAATAGAGAGGGGAAGTCCATCAACACAAAGTTAAGGAGCGCAATACTAATGATTTAGTTTGAAGTTCCTGTGACGTGATGTTTACAGTCTATTGTAGGGTGACCAAACGTCCTCTTTTGCCCGGACATTGTTGTGTGACGTAATTCCCGAGAAGCTGCCTTGTGAGCGGCTCTGCGACGCGCACATACACAGGGACCAGGGCAGACAGACAGGGACCAGGGCAGACAGACAGGGACCAGGGCAGACAGCGGAGCAGCATTACACACAAAATGCCGAAGCGTTTCCTGCTAAAGATTTCCCACCGTGGTCAGAAAACACAGGGGAGACACTTTGTTTCTCTCACTATGACTCTAGAGTCGGTAGGACTCGCTCGCTGTCACTCTCACTTCTCCCCCGCTCTATATCACCCACTCCACCCCCCCCCCCCACACACACACACACACACACACACACACACACACACACACACACACACACACGCCTTCTCGACGCACACACTAGCGCACAAGTATAAACATCAGTCCACTTACAACCATAAAACAAGACTAGTGCAGCTTCACAGTTGAACAGCAAAAAGAAATGTCCCACGTACCGTCCCGGTCGGGACCGGACAAGTGGGCAAAGCTGACACATAGGTTTCAGTGTCTTTATTATTTATCTTATTACATTGAAAAGGTATTAAGAGATATTTTGTTGAAGCTGGATTTTTCTAAGAGGTCATATTTAGAACATTATTTCATATTATTTATTTATTTTAAAAGAGAGCCATTATTTTGTTACATGTTGTTACAGATTTTATTTTATTACAGAAGTTATTTTTGCACAATTGAGGCATAATAAATTATGTTCATTAACCTCTGAGAATCACCACTGTCTGGATTTGTCTCGAGGCCAGGCCGAGTGTCCTCTTTTTTGGAAATCAAAATATGGTCACCCTAGTCTATTGTTCAGACTCAACCACACGGAGCTCTGAAGAAGACCTGTGCGTCTCTTAGTGTCCACTCTCTCTGTAAAATGCAGCGCAGTCTCAGGTTATAACGGATGCGCTCTGCTGTCGACATGCTGCGGTAGATGTGTTGCGTTTGTGCTCCGTGTATTTCTGCAGTAGATTCGGTTTTCCACCTCCGATGTAGAGCAGCGTACGGCCACTTCCCTAGCTAAACTCGTTGTCTCATTCAGACACCCAAACAGGGCTCTGTGTCTGTCAGAAGGTCTGAGAGCTACAGCAATCACGTAAAACCAGACTATGGTGCAGGTAGATTTCTGAAATAGTGACTTTATTCTTGTAATAGCCTATTATAACTTTATTTTTCTCAAAATCACGACTCCTCCAAATCACAGAGAACACAGATATACTGTATTTTGAATGTGCACAAAGTTTTGGACATTGCTCAAACACATCTGAAATATTACAGTCCAGGGGTTTATTAATAGGCCTACATTAACAACAAAAGAGCAAAACAGGAGGGAGGAGTAAATGATGCCTAGGCTACAGGTGTGCTGACTCAGCTATAATTAGAAAAGTCCATCCAAAGGAGAATACATATTTGAAAGCAATACATAATGCCGGTTAGCCTTACTTCAATATATTCCATTATGTTTTTATATTTGGATTGTAATCTATTTTTCTCTTTACATAACAATATTTGCAGCATACATTGATTCAGAAAAAGGTAGAAATAAGTGCATAAAAATTCACCAGAATGCAGGAAATGAAGTGTTTAATGCTCAAAATTTTCAATCATTTAAATTCTTTTGGTGTTATTGGAATAAATAACACTTCAAAAATCTTTTTTAGAAAAGTCTCAACATAAATCTCATTCTGAACTGAAAAAGGCTGTAGCTGCAATTTTGTTAATTTTACCGAAAAAAAATATCTAATCTAATTTATTATTAGATGAGGAGCCTATGATCAAAATAATGAAGTTACTGTCTATGTCTGACCTCGGCTGGCACATGTTCACGTTAAAAAGCGTGTGCGCGTGCACAAGCACTACGGTCACACGCAAAGTGTCCCGGTTTCAGCTCCCGGAAATCTGGTCACCCTAGCTTATCTGCTGAAAACACTTCACTGGATAAAACCATATGTCAATGGATAAAACACATCAGGTAAGATAGGGTTAGGGTTAGGGTTGGGGTAGGGTTAGCTAGCTAGCGAGCATGTTGAGCATCAAGCTAGGTGACGTAAATTGTGTCAGACGAGAGATGTAGTTCAGTGAGCGGTTTCACACAAAACTATGTGGTCATGTGACAAACCTACAGCTAACTGACACTTACTTCTGTTGAAAAATTTTCTTTTAAAATGACAAAAAAATCAAATTTTTAATCCATGGCTCAATTCAAACCAGACCAAAAAATAATTATTATCTCTCCATTGACTCCTGTTCATATTTTTTTCGAAAGATAGTTCCCATGGACCGGAAGTAGAAGGGTGTGACTTTGGCTCTCCATATTCATTTAGAGCAGTGGTTCCCAACCTGGGGTCCGGGCACCCCCAGGGGGGGCGGCAAAGATCACAGGGGGGGCGCAAGTCTTTATCTGGTTTGACGTTGAGGTAAAAATGTTAAACAAATTATGATAATACACTAGAATATCTAATGTATACAAAAGTCTTTATGAAAACTATATATTTTGTTGTATCCTCATTTTTCCTGCCGCCACGGCATCACTATTTTATGAATGAAACATGGCGGAGAAACAGTGCTGATAACTGCTCTGTATCAAAAAAGAAAGTAAGGCTCTATCTCGAGAGTTACCTCAACTTCGGTTTCGGGCGGGGGGGGGGCTCAGCTTTTCTTAGACATGAGTAGGGGGGGCGCCAAGGAAGAAAGGTTGGGAACCACTGATTTAGAGCATCAGTGTATCAAATATGAAGAACATGGGACCAAAGCACTCTGAGAGAGAAGCATTTTCTCCCTTTAAATGCTGTGGGAGTGATCTCTGTTCACTGCAGCTTTTAAATACAGACTATAGTTAGACATAGAATAGTCGTGCACTTCATTTCATTCTTATTTTTATTTATGTTTTCTGCTGTATGAAGGATGTTTTATTCTATTATCTTTCCTGACTCTTGTCATGTGAAGTACAGTGATCAACTTCTCTTGTGTTTACTTGTGCTATACAAATAAATGAAATGAATGAAAATGAAATTAATTTAAGGAAGTACGATTTTTTTAATTCTCGCTGAGAGCTCAGTGAGAAAGACGATACCACTCTCATCATGTTTGTGTAGCTGGAGAAGGCTGTTGGTTAGCTTAGCTTAGCATAAAGTCTGGAAGCAGGGGGAAACAGCTAGCCTTACCTATGTCCAAAAGTAACAAAATTCACCTACCAGCACCTCTAAAGCTCAAGAGGGTATATTTTCCGTAAAAACTCAGGGAAAACAGCAGCTAACCTTTGGACAGAGCCAGACAAGCTGTTTTCCCCATTTTCCATTCTTTGTGCTAAGCTAAGCTAATCAATCAGTTCGCTGTAGCCTTACACTTAATGGACAGACATAAGTGATCTTCTCATGTGACTCCCAGCAAGAAAGCAAATAAGCGCATTTCCCAAAATCTTAAACTATTATGTATTATAATGAATGACAACACTCTATACATATGGTGGGTAAAATTTCCGAGTTCCCAGTCGGCAAAATTAACTGAAACACCCCTTGAAGTCTGATTTACGACTCAGCAAGTTGCAGAACCTCACTAACCCCGACATCACAATCCAACATGGCTGCTCCGAGCATCAACAGTAGGGAAAGCGGTACGAATATACTGTTTGTTAGCATTTCTGTCTAATTTATCTCATTAAATCAGTTGTACACACAGTACAGTCCATCTTCTACCTGTGGGCACGGGGTTTGTGTGACAAAATACCTCATAATGCGTCTTTGTCAACCGGTATTGATGGCTAACCTGGCTAAAATCCCCACACCCCGTTAAATTTAATGGCATTCCCACTTGTTGCTGGAACGTGGTCAACTCTGGTGCAACGTCATTCCCAGTTCCAGACCTCTGACTTCTGAGATAGATGAAAGGCAGCATTACTAAGGATAGCTTAGGTGTGAGAATCATTTAATTATCTTCTTTCATGCTGCTTGATTTTCATTACATTTCAGTCAAAATAGAAAACATGAAGTGAGATTAGAGGCCTCTCCTGCCGAGGATAATAAATAATATAAATCCAGATGAGCTACATTGGGAGCTGTCCAACAAGACTTGCTGCTGTTGCAAAAAAAAACAAAACAAACAATGCTTCTGCTTAGTGTTCATCTGGAGCTGTTTATACCCAGTGTTCATTACAGCACTAAAGGCAAGAAAAATCAGAAATGTTGTACCACAGTCTGTCTTCTACAGTGTTTACCGTGTGATGGCCACATATGGCAGGCAGGGGCAACAGCAGCAGCACGGCCCCGTGCTGATCCTAAGTTTATGGCTCCCTGCTCGCTTCAGGAAAATCTCGTCTCCACCCACCTCCTCGAGCATCAAGATCAGGAACTTGAACACCACAATGGCAAAGTAGCTACAGAGAGATAAGAGGAGTCACTGGTAAATGGAAATAAGGAATGAGGGAGGAACAATGGAGCACATAGAGGAAAGAGTAGAGAAGCAGGATCAGTAGAGATAACAAAAGCCATATTTTCCACACACATTGCACAACAGTATCACGGTTTTCTATAGAACTCCCAGTAGGTTATAAAGTTCAAGCTTCCCATCTGTTATTTTTTTACTGCGAGGCTCCGTGGATAAAAAAAAAAAAACACACACACACAACACAGTGAGAGATGGAAGAAAAGTAAAAAGAGAAGCAGAGAAAGAGAGACCCACCAGGCAGAGGTCATATCAGTAAACATGGTGGCTCTGGGGATCCACATCCCCAGACACGACATGGTGCCAATTACCTGAAAAAGAGAAGAGAAAGAGGGAAATACCATGTGAAGATAAAGTATATTTATACACACTATCCACAGTTTTTCACAGTGCTATTCTTACCGGTGCTGCCCCATTCACCCAAATGATTACACTCTTCTTATTGGCGGGCACTTTCTTATAGATGTAGATACACTCTTCTATGAAGATCAGCATGGACACTGTGGCCATGAAGGTCAGCACAGAGTACAATATGATGCCAAAGATGTCCAACTCTGGAGGGAGAGAAGGGAAATTATAACAAATGAGCTAGTTTCAATTTAACCCACGATTCTGGACATGCAGGTCATTGTCTGGTAATTAAAACTTGATAGATATATAGATATATATAGATATATATATATATATATATATATATATATATATATATATATCTATATATATCTATATCGTTAGCCATTATTAATTATAATAATTTTTGCAGGTCTGATTTGAACCCTGGGCTTCTACGTTGAGCAATACACCTCTACATATTGGTGCACGCTCTACGAACTGAGCTACCATGGCGCCCAAATTTGATATGATCTTAATGAAGGTTTTGGGTATTTATGTTGGCCTTGAAATGTTTATTCAAGCAGGCTGAATTGTATTACTTCCAGAATCTATCAAGAAAGAATGAAGCATGTCCTAACAAGACTAAGAGTCTACAGCCGTGCTAGGCTAAGCAAATACTTACTTGATCACTTTCAATAACAAAAGATGACATATTTTGAGGGTTAACCAAAAACTAGTCTAGCTTTGCCAGACCTTCCTCCACAGCGCGGTTGAGGAGCGTCTGGCTAGTCCACACAGCATTCCAGGACGGGAGAAAATGTGCTCTGGTTTATTGGCATTTCTTTAAACCAACCACAATCGTCTTGGGCGGCACCAAATGCCGGACGGAGCCACGGTGCCTTTGCAAAACAGTCTCGGGAAGGAACTTGTTTTGGTGTAACGTGTGCGTTCAAAGGTTGTTTTAGTCGCGCAACAGAAAACTCAGATTGGACAGATAGTCTAGCTAGCTGTCTGGATTTACCCTGCAGAGATCTGAGGAGCAGTTAACCATAGTCATGAATCGGCCAGAGTTTAAAATTACAACACAAAGGAAAGCGGAGGGTGAGGGACATCCGGCGGCACCTGAACAATCCGGGAAATAAAACGTCGTTGATACAGACTAACCAAATACCAACACAGACCTGAGTGTAGTTTCTGTTGACCCCCTTAATTGTGTTTATTTGAGCTACACAAAAAGGTCAACAATGATTCAAAGATGATTTTGAGTTAATGTTAAAGGGAAAACTGCAACACATGAAAATCAAACGCTGTTGCCATAGATGTTCATCTTGACAAAATAAAAACAAGATAGAGAGAATGGATAGATCTTTGAACTTCAGCATTTGTTGGACCGTGGAGTGTTTTTATCATGCCATATGATTTGCAAGCTTGATGAGCTTTGTGTCATCGAAACAGAAGTGTATGCCTTTTTCAGCCTGGAAAACTGAAACAGTTGGTTGCAGGACATGACACATTAGTTGTTTTTCAGCACACATATGGGTGGGATTATGCACAGTGCAAGAAATTGGCAGCGGGTGTAATTTCCAGGAATAACGTTTTGGAGGAAGCAATCAGCAGACAGCAGATGTTTCAGGCAAAGGAACATAGGTGACGAAAAAGCAGCTGCAGCTATGTTCAAAATGAAACAAAGAGTGAAAGGAAAGGTGGAGTAAATTGCTTCCGCATGTTGCCTGCCATTGTAAATACTCTGGAAAGCCGCATCATTTATTCTGTTGTATTCAAAGCAGTTAGATGGAATCAGTACACAAAAACGCACACTTACAACCACAAACAAACAAACAAACATTCCTCTTTTGATGATTTCTTTCCGTATAGGTGGTCACTTTGCCTCCTTGTTGCGTTGTTTCTGTTACTATTTAATCGTTTGAAATTCCAGTTAATAACTGACACAAACTCTTTGAATTATTTCTAAATTCAGATTATAATGTTTCATTTTTTCCCCTTCCAAACAAACTACTTATATGTCCTTCTGTGGTTCTATTTTTAAACATCTGGCATGTTAAGCAGCCACACACGTTCAGCTGTATGCCATAAAGAGACCGACAAGCTTTTTTTAACTGACAAAACTGATCCAGATGGTAGTTGTGAGACTGTGAAAGTTTTACCATCAAAAACACAGCCCAACCAATACTGCATTTTGAGACTCATACCAATATATGTTTGGGAGTTGAAAAAACTCTGATGATAGATTTTTTTACATAAACACATAATATGAATAAAAAAAAAAATCCCTTGAATTTGCATTTTAAAGAATTGTGACTAAGATATGTCATCGGGACATTTAACAGTTGAAAGACTAACTTGACAGAGCTCTCTGGTGGACAAACCAACAGTAACACTATTCCTAAATGAAGCATTTTGGTTCTGCATTTATAGGCTGACATATATCTGTAATAAGCAAATATTTGTATTGGCCCGATCGATATATTTAGGGAACAAATGAGGATGGATATCCCATCATTATCCGTAAGTCCTTCATTAGAAATTATTAGGGAAGTACTTATTAATGATTCAACAATTATCGAGTAGATCCTGATCTGTTCCTCAATTAACCAATCACTAACTAATCATTAGCTACTAAAACCTGATTAGGATTTAGGACTACTCATTACCAAATGGTTGACAAGCAGTTAGTTTGTTGCTCATTTGTTCCCTGGTAACTACTCACATTACATGTGATGTAACGGTACAAATAAATAAGAAGGTTAATCTTTTTTTTCAATATTTAGAACATTCATATAGAAGGGGAACGTCTGTGAGAGCCGTGTAGAGGCAATCCAAGACAACTTGTTTTGACTGAATATTGAGTGCAGCCCCTCTAAGGTGCAACTTTATATTATTTTCTTACTTATCTTCATATTTGTGGCTTTCTTTGTCTTTACTGTCAAGCTCTTTCCTACACGATTTGGAGCTGACTGAACTTCAGCTACCCTGCTGACCTTTGTTTCATGGAACTTGATGGAGGGAAACTTTCCAACAAAGCTGTAAAAATCTTCCATTGAAAGTGTCAGAGAGACTGCACCATCAGCCAAACGGCGTAGTTGTCCCCAAAGGCATCGTTGGTATGGCTATACCATTTGGACTAGTTTTGTTTGTTTGAATTAACTGGGCAGGATTTGCATGGAAATAACCTTTTGCAAACAAAGCAAAAGTTTGCTCTCTAGAAAACAGACTCTTTCAGTAAATACTGAGCGGTCAGCGATAAACCAACAGGCATCTTTGGTACTGCAATACCAGATGGACTGCTTTTTCCCTTGTGAAGCCATTATGAAAACAATTTTAAGAGTTTTCGAAAACATTTTTCTCTTTGTGTTCATTCCTCAGGAATTCTTTTTTTTTTTTACACAGCGTTGATATTTTAGTTTTTTTTTCCCGTCATTTGTAAAAGTACTTTGAAAACAGAGTGCACGATTTAAAGGGTAACTTCGGGTTTTCAACCTGGACCCTATTTTCCTATGTTCTTGTTACTGATGGGAACAAAAATCTTTGACATTGGTCCAGATCGCTGCAGTGGGCAGCTGCCAAACAAGCTTCAATGTAAATTATAGGACAATTGCGCACCTTCAATTTACGTCCAAGAGCTGTCGCTGACAGTATCAGATTAATATTCTAATTGTCGTACAACATTACAGACATAGACCTTTTTGTTAAAGAGTAAGATCCTTTTTGTTTGAAACATGCCCCGAAATCACCATCACCAAACCAACCAGACTAAAAGTACTGTTTAGGATCTTACTCTTTAACAAAAAGGTCTGTCTTTATAAGACTCATTTCCATAATGTTGTCAGACACTTAGAATAATAATCGGAGCCTGCCAGCGGCAAAAACCAAACTTTTAGTGGACACTAACTGACCATGCACAGTTGCCCTATATAACATTGCAGCCTGGTTCACAGCAGTCTTGCTCAATGCTCAATTTTCAAAGATTCACACAAAAACATAGGAAAATAGGGTCCAGGTTGAAAATAAAACTTAAGTTACCCTTTAAGCTTAGGGTAAACTTAATAGCAAAGCACTAGCTCTTATTTTGCCTTATTTACTTTGTGCCATGTTTGATTTAGACTATTTCAGGGAAATGGTGTTATTCTTTTTTATTTGCTCTTGGGAGAGCACTGTTTGTGTTAACAGTTCAAAGTATTTTGTATTTGCACTTTTAAATCTAATGTGAAAAGAGTACTATAACTGTCTTTGCCATGTCCACTGAAGATATGTTTAAAGTATTGTAAATGTCTTTGCTGTTCGAAGTCCACTATGAAGATATGTTTTGAAGTATGTATATGCTCCTATTGTTACACTGTGAAACTGGTTAGTGTGAGGTTACTTTATATTTAAAACCATTGCACTGTATGCACAAGTGTGGCTGAATCCACTGCTGTTGATGTAGAGGTTAATATTTTGTATCCCTCTGTGAAATCTGTTTATGGCAACTGCACAGAGTCATTAGTTTTGGGTAAAATTGGTACGTTCTAAGTTTTAATACTCAATATAGACAATTTTGAGTACAGAACTCTGACTGTGCCTTTTGGCTACAATACATTTGGATAGAGTTAACTTTAACAAATCATGTTAGATTTAGAGACCCCACTCGGGTACCAGGGACATGATGAAATTGCCTTAAAGTTACATAATACCTTTACATAATACTAGCTTTAAGAAATCAAGTTGCAGTTACAATCTAAAATCAGGTATCCTGGACATGATGAAATTACTTAACATTACACAATAAATTCATATTACTATAAAGGAAAAATAATATTATGTTAAATTAACACAATTTTAATAGACAATATGAATAAAATATGTTAGTTTCACAAGAAATAAGTAATAGAGAGAAAAAAAAAAAGTATGTCAGTTAGCCATATTCTGATCATGTGGGACGGATGTTCACATTAAAATCAAGTAAATTCAAAAAAAAATTCAGTGCATGTTCAGCTGTATGCCATAAAGAGACCGACAACCTTTTTTTCACTGACAAAACTGATCCAGATGGTACTTGTGAGACTTTAAAAGTTTTGCCATCAAAAACACAGCCCAACCAATAATGCATTTTGAGAATCATACCAATATATTTGGGAGTTGAAAGAAATATGAAAAATCTGCCATAGATTGTGGCCAATCTATCATCTTTTTTGTTTTTACATAAACACATAATATGAATACAACAAAAATCCCTTGAATTTGCATTTTAAAGAATTGTGACAAAGATATGTGATCGGGACATTTAACAGTTGAAAGATTAACTTTACAGAGCTCTCTGGTGGACAAACCAACAGTAACACAGTGACATATATCTGTAATAAGCAAATATTTGTATTGGCCTGGTCGATTTATTGATTAAACTCTTATCTTTGCGAGAAGGTACACAACATTTTAACTAATAGGGAACAAATGAGGAAGGATATCCCATCATTATCCGTAAGTCCTCCATTAGGAATTATTAGGGAAGTACTTATTGATGATTCCTCATGGCTGACAAGCAGTTAGTTCCAAATTTGTTACTCATTTTTTCCCTGGTAAAATTACATGTGATGCAACGGTACAGATAAGCAGGTAATCTTTAACCTTCATTGAGTCTTCATAATGAAGTAGAAAAGATTTTCCTGTTTGTGTAAAGAACACATTTTAAAAAAGAAGAAAAAAGAAACTGATGCACAAAAGCCAAATAATAAAGCTGGTCAAAAAAATCTTAAAGGGGCTGTACTCAATATTTAGAACATTCATATAGAAGGGGAACGTCTGTGAGAGCTGTGTGGAGTTATTTTGACTGAATATCGAGTGCAGCCCCTTTAAGGTGCAACTTTATAAAAAAAATGTCTATAAATGTTATTTAGGAGGAATCACCAATATCAAAACACATTAATGAACTTTACTTTCATACAAACACATTTATTACGATTTATTCAGTAATGCAGGTCTACTACTTTAGGATTTAAGTCATCAAAATATTACTAAGCTCTATTTAAGTGGATTTTCTCTCTAGGTTGCTGAAGATGCCGGGCTGCAAAACCTCTGAGGAGCGTTATATGAGCAGTGAAAAGCAAAGTGAATTGGATAATCCAACATGAGTCAGAAGCCCAAATAAAAATGTATAATAACACTGCCACCCTGTTGAAATAGATTATTGGATTAGCCAAATAATTTGTTGAAAAGTCACAATAACTGAGAACCAAGCCTTGTCTGAAGTTTTAGATTTCATTAATTTGGCTGTTTATGTGGATCTTGCTCAGTGATTGCTGTATGTGCTTTCAGAGCTCTTGAGAAGAATCCAAGGGGCCCCAGCAAAAATCTTTCATTCATTTTCAGTGGCGGAAAGTAACTAAAGTAAAGTAGGCTACATTTACTCAAGCTATACTTCAGTAATATAATAATAATAATAATAATAATAATAATAATAATAATAATAATGCAAAGCTGCTACATTGAAGTGATGAAATTAGCAATTCTGCATGAGTACTTTTACTTTTGGTACCTTTAGGCTACTCCTTCCAACACTGTTTATTTTTTGCTTTACATAGGCCTACTGGAAGGCTGGGCAGAGAGAAATAAGAGTATGGTCTGATGTAGTCAGCTTCTTAAAATGTTTTTGCTTCAGCAGTTTTGCTTCAGCATCCCAAGAGAAAGGCGAGATGACCTCCGGATGCTGTACAGGGGAAACCATCATCCTACAGCCCTACAGTTCCCAAAGTGGGGTTCAGGGACATCTGGGAATCCCTCAAGTCCTAATTAATCACCACCAGACCACCCGTTTAGTCTCTCTTTCCCCACGATTACCACTGCTCTACAGTTCAAGGCAAGTATAACAATTGCATTCCCCAGACGGATTCCTGCTAAACAGAACCACTCTATAAAGACTCATCCGGTGGAGATGTTTGGTGAAGCCCTTTTAACAGACAGATCTGCTGTATCAAAGCCAGTCTACTCACTGAGGATTATGTCGATGGCGAGAGGGGGTTTCTCCGTGCAGCTTGGGTCAATAGTTCGGTTGGATCCGCTATCCATGGTGGCTGCTGTCGGTAGATTTTTAACTGAAATGAAATTTCCAAACTATCTCATCCACACACGCTCGGTGCGTTAAAGTCTGCAGCCGCGCTGTCTCTCCTCTCCAAAGATCCAACGAGTCCTCAAACTTTCCACAGAGGAATATCTGCTTCTCGTGCACCCCAACACACTTGTTGCAATCGCTGGACCCGCCTCTTTATCCCTGTCAAATCACCACCTTCTGGGTAGGCTAATTGTGGGCGGCCATGCCGATAGGTTTTTTTTTTTTTTTTGAAAAGAAAGGCGAATGCCTTAACTTTAATTTGAAGGTTTTCTTTTTACAGCATTTTATCGCAGCATAAAAATGCCAAATGCAGCAATATGTGTTTTGTGCAAGAAATTATCAACTTTTTTTGTATCAATCCATCCAATTAGAAGTTATTATCAGTTGAATGTATCTTCACTCTCAGGGAGATGGGTTATGATAACTTTCTCTTCTCAGATGGGGATTCCTGGTTAACTGGCAATATTGTTTTTACAGCGAAAAGCTCAAGTAACATTGATAATAAGACTCTATAAGGCTGGAGTAGGGGAAAGTTTAGTGTTAAGTGTGTGTGTGTGTGTGTGTGTGTGTGTGTGTGTGTGTGTGTGTGTGTGTGTGTGGCACGGGAGGGGGGTGTTTCTTGAGACAGGAGCCTGTAGACAACACAGGCAGTCACATCACATGCCCCTCTGTTCCCATAGCAACACATACAGGGGTATCGTCATGTGAGGCATTTGCTGCAAATCTTTTTGCGCCCTTGGCTACATTTGAATCATTTTCCACAACACTGAGAGGCCTGTATAGAGGTCCAGTCACTGAATTAGAACTATAAAGTTGATGATGCCTGCAGTGCATTTTAATCCGGCACATCTTATTAAAAATGTTCTGCATCCTGGTAATCTTTCATCAGAACTTGCTCTAACTTTCTTCTTTTACTTGTGAACATCCCCTCTGTCCTCCCTAACCTCGTATCCAGCTTCACGCAAGGACCTGCAGAGAGTGGTTCCAACAGATGAACACACAAGAGGCGGTGCCCTACCCTATCTAAAAAATATTCACATCAGACGCTGCAAGATAAAGGCTAAGAGAATCATTAAAGATCAGAACAACCTGGGTAACAGCCTTTTCTCTCTGTTGAGTTCAGGTTGGATACACTAGGACAGCACTGAGAGGCTCAGGCCACCTGATTTTAAAGTTTTTGCTTGGTTTGGAGATTATATATCTTTATCCTTTGAGCTGCATGTGCAGACACGTTTGAGAAATCATGCCTGGATAAGACTGACACAAAAAAACAGGGATAAACATCCAGTCACGTTACCTACGACAATTGAATCAGTTTGATCAAGTCCGAGCAACTTTGAGTTTCTTGCTGGTTCTGGCTGCGTCAAGGCACACCTTTTCCTACTAGTCAAGGAGGTTTAAACTCAGCAGAAATGATTTGTCGAGACTGGTCTGAGTTTATGAGATTGATACAAAAGGTTCAAGACTCTACAGAGCAATCTTCAGCCACAACACAGCTTCATTAGGAAGACTTTTATGGGAAAATGATACTCTAAAGAATCCATATTCAGCTTCAGTTTAAGTTTAAATTTAAATAAGTTAAGAAGAAGAGACAGACTGGGATATGTCTTGGGACAAATCCTTGGATGATGATTAAGGGATGACTCAGCATACTATGAAAGCTATGCTTTTACTGGGACATTAGCAGCTGTAAACCAGACATTAAGATAAAGTAAAGTCAATACACCAACTCCACAAATTGTCGCCTGATCACATCATCCTTCCAAGTTTGGATGTCGAGGGACACTGTCGGCTATGTTTGTAGATACTGATGTTACAATCCACTGTTTATTAGTGGATTTTCCCTTTAATGCATAAACCATCCAAAGGTCTTTAGTGAAACTGTAGCTGCTTTGGCCTTGCAGAGGTCAGACTTGTTTGGTTTTTCACAAGTCACTGTTTACTTTCCCTCAAAAACTGACATAGAGGGCATTACCTTGGGAGCTTAACACGCACACCTTACAAACACACATGCACAAAACTGGTCATATCTAAGACTCAAAAATACAGTAATTGATAAGTATTTAATTTAATTTATTTAATATTTTGTGCGGTTCTGTTCAAACTGTTTTATAATGCAGCAGTGTTTACCACGACATGGCATTTACATTACGCAAAGTCATGCTGTTATCACCTTGGCCAGTGTGCTTGACAGATCTGCAGAAAAGATTTGAAACACAAAGGATCTGTTCTGTCCTATATGCCTAAATTATAATTTACAAACATCCACGTCAGGCACTTTTGTAAAGCAAAAAAAAAAAAAAAAAAATGGGGGGTGTTGGGGGAGCAGAGCGTCGACAGCATCGGTCAAGGACCTGTGTGTTAACTGTAAAGGTGAAGGTTCATCTCAGTCCACAATGTTGATTGCCTTCAAATACTTTGAGCAAGAAACAATTTGCCTTTTTTAGTTTTGTTTCTGAACTTCAAAAAGCTTGTTTTAGACAAAAAAAACAAATTAGTGTGTACAAAGCACACTCTGCTGTCAAAGTCTTTCTTTGACAGCACAAGGCAACAACCCCACACACACACACACACACACACACACACACTCTTCATCACCACCCACCCAGACAAAAACCAAGATCATACAATAACCATAATATACAAGACCAGACAACAACATATTAATAAAATAGCCACACCATAAACCAAATAAACATGTATAAATGACAACACCATAAGCCCATCATACACGTCTCTTCCCAGCACAAAACGTCTTAGGAGCCCTCCAGAAAGCTCAGGTACTTTCCCCATTTTCCCCTGTTGACATCCAACTTGGAAAACTGTTTGTATGACATCTTGTCACCATCTCACAAGCCCGAGCTTGAATAGACAGCACCCCTTCATTGCGCCATTGTCTCAAAAGAATCGGTCTAGCTGTCATTAAACTAGTCTGGACCCAACTTCTTATGTGCTCATCTATTCCGTTTAGGATTGCTCCATCTCCTAGAACAAATAATCTCGGGACGAATGGAACCTTTGTCCCTGCGATCCAACATATCTCCGACCGGTCGGTCAGTGGTTGAGTTGCTTTGTGGGTAATGTAGGTTTTCACAAGGAAGAAGTATGTGTGTAATAATAAAAAATGAAAAAAACGCTATATTTGGCTCTACTTTATTGATTTTGATCCTTTTAATTGCCCATCATGAGTCCGATAATGTTATAAAGGTAATTCATAAAAAAATAAATAAAAAAAAATGCTTGGCAAAATTTGGTTTAAAAAAACCCATTTATTGTTATTTTCACGTTAACTGTGTAGAGGCAAGTACTTCATTCATAAAATAGGAATGGTAAAATTAATCAGACAAAAATATATATGTAGTCTTTTTCTTACATTATCAATATATATATATACACACACACACATTGTAAAATAGGACATTGTAACAAAAAGACACCAAAGTGTAGCAATAAGCAAGTTATGATAGGCTACATCTGCAATGTGAATACAGATGTCAAATGTTTATAGTCTAAAAAGAAATGACTGAAATTAGGCTGAAATTTCCAGATCCTTCCTCCCATTTCACAGCAGTTTTTATGGCTTCATTTATAAAGTTGAGACGGACCAGAGTAAAGCGAATTTAAAACATGACGCACCTAGCAATTATTGAAATCCCCCAATGTTTAACACCATAATTCCCATTATCATGATAAAACACATTTTTACACAACTTAGGCGCCATGCTTTTGAACATTAGTCAGACGTTATGTATGCACACAGACGTTTCAAAAATCTCATGGCTGCACAGAAGCATTTCTTCCAAGACAATATTACAAAAGGACACTCAATTAACCATTACAAAATACACACGCACACTTTAGTCTCAAGGCCAAACACCCCAGAGAGAGAATATAGGCAATTTGTAAAACAACAAATTGACAGGTTCAATGTTTTTTTGTTTTTTTTAAATTAGTGGCCATAAGTGATGAGGGGAATGAGCCACGCTCCTTACAGATGATAAATATTTTTGCATTTCTATTAAAACCAAATGTTTGAGTGTGAGGTTTAGAAAAGATCTACACATGATCAAAACACAACCATGGCTTGAATCATGATCTCCGACAGTAATTTAAGCTGATTAGTAGAGATCGAACCACAATGTTATTCCGATACTTATATATCAGCATAATTCATACTGTAACAAATGTCCTCCAATCACCGGTTTGTAAACACACTTGGGCTCAAAAAGGTCAAACACGATTGGAAGGATAAAATGTAAACATAAAGTCCAAAGAGCGGGCAGTTTTAAACGCTCCAAGTCCCCCCCACTGTCCCGTCTACATTCAGCACAACTGTGACAATGATTACCAAGAAACACACCGTACAACATCACTAACCCACTCTACACGACAGAAACAGCTGTAAACTTGTACATCCCCAGAGTCGGGTGGGATCTATTTAGTAGAAGGCTCTTCTAGCAAAAGTAAGGGATGTGATCCGATAGACACGAGCAACGCCAGAGATGAGGAATAAGCTGGGTCTCCACCCAATGTGAGTTGGATAAGTTGCATAATTCCTTGGAAAGTTGCAAAATTCCTTGGAAAAGGATGTAACTCAATCCTGAACTGTTGTTATTTGGTTAAACTGACAAAAGTGTCCATTCTTTAACAGATATGGACATGTGCATGAGTCATGGAATCTAAAATTCTTCCTTAACGGATTTTGTTAGACCCACGGAGTCACATCGCAGATGTTCAACACTTGACACAACTCAGATGTTCATCACTGACACCGTTAGGTATGACACAAGCCGAGGCTCCTTTAACAGTTCAGGGCCACAACACTGAGCTGACTCCCAAATACACACAGAGTAGATTAGAACGCTGTAGACGACACCTTCATTTCACATCAGATCAGATGGGCTTCAATTCACTTTCACTTCAAATGAAATCTGGATGAGTTATTACAGGAGGGTAATGCATATTAATTGCATGTTGTGAAACTATTTCATTCTAAAGAAAGCTGCTCCTGTAAATCTGAATGAAAGTGAGTTGAGCCCTGATCCTCATGTTAAGAGTTCAGATAAATCTCTCATGTGAATGATGGCAGATAGATAACAGGAGCGGTGTCGCCACCCGTCGGCCAGCACTGGTATTTGAAGGACATCAGGACCCCCTACAGGCAGGAGGGACAGACAAAACCTTGTATAAAATATTGCGCCACGACGACAGGTAAATAGAATTTGGTTACGATAACATTGACCAGTGAGTTTAATATAAAGCTAGGATGTTGTAAACACTTCAGGTTCAGAGGTCAGAGCTCCTGACAGGTCAGCCCTTATTTGGCAATGAGTGTTGGTGTCTTAGTAAAGGCTGAAGCACTGAGCTGTAGAAAAAACGGCTGTAGACGATGCAGGCTCAGAATCACTGATCAGCATAGGACATACTTCCATATGAAGGTAGTGACAGACGCTGCACATTGCACTGTTTGAAATGCGTCTCCCAGGTCATTTATAAGCAGCATGTTTTAACACAATTTGGCCATAAAAACACAAATGATTCTTTTAGTTGCGGTTACTTCGTACAAAATAAGACTGCCACTTCAACTGTCCACACACATTCACACGCAAACAATACGCCATAAATCACATAATTATCCAACATCCGTTATACCTGGGATGCTTTTTGGGCATGAAAAAAAAGAAAAAAAAAGCAGCACGTTCTTTGATGGACATTGATAATCTACAAAGTGCAAATGTGCCACCTTGTGCTCAGACATCCAAAACGCCATCCAAAACCCAGCTACAGTCTTCCCCGCTGTGCACTGGTTCAGTCCACTCAACCATGCAGTAGAGTCCTCTGTAAGATAGTCCAGGTTTTGGTGGGAAATATCCATCTCAAAAAGTTGCAGACCGCAGATGCGCTCCAACATTATGGGTTTAAAAAACAAACAAAAAAACTGTCACACAGGTAAAGTGATCCATGTCCTCGGGATGTACTGCCTTTCTAAAAAAACGGGAAAGAAATGTTCAAAACAAAAACACACTGCTCCAGCATCTTTGTGCCTAGAAAATGAGTCCTGGTGCACCCAGGACGCTTTCGGCACCAAAACGTTCTCTCATTAAACACCAAAAGTAGCTTATATTCATTCCGGGATTCTTGAATTTTCTCATCATCAATAAAAGCTCCACCAAAAGAAAACTAAACACAAGGAAATATGTATATAGTTGAATGTATGAGTGTTAGCGTGTGTGTGTGTGTGTGTGTGTGTGTTGGTGCGAGAGGGAACAAGCTTGTATCATCATGTCCTATGGGGGTAGGTGTGAGATTTGCTTATGACACTGCATGCGAAAAATGCCAATGCCAGGGATGCATTACTGTGCTGCGAATGGGCAAAAATAAATACATTTCCATAGTAACTCAGGATGGGTCTGTGGGGATGGGGTTAGCGCTGGGAGACTGTTGCCATGGTGACAAACTTAACTGTTGCGTTGCTTAAGGCATCGTATTAGATGACTGAGGAGTTCCTCCTGTGGCAGAGAAGAGAAGAAACAAACAAAGACGATTAGGTACATTACTCTTGATTACACTCTCAATTATGCAACACAACACCTACATGTGATAAATCTGCACACAAAAGAAGTCACCACTGTACCCAAACCTACACACTGACTGAACTCCTATTTACGTACCTGGTTAGGACTCGCTCTCAATGGAGATTGTAATGGTTTCACTATCAGCTGTAAAGCCAAACACAGGGAGCGGTTAATGTTTATTTTGTTGAATTATTATTATTATTATTATTATTATTATTATTATTATCCCTAGTAGAGCTCACCTGATTTGAGGGTGCTATCAGCCTGATGGTCTCCAATGTTGTTGGCATGCTGGTCGTTGCTCAGGAGGCGGTTCTGTGACTCTCTGACGGGGCTCACAGGGCTCACAGGGACTTCAGCAGCTCTGGAAACATGTCCAACAAATAAAAAAAAAATAAAAAAGTGAAATGAACTGTGCACCCACAACCCTTCAAAAACAATCCTTTTCAGGACCTCTTGTCAAATATATCTTTTATTACACCAAGAGTGATCACCTTTTATTGAGCTCCGGCTGCAGGGTCACCGCGGCCTGCTCTACATCAGCGTTGACGAGCCGCGTAGGGAACGTCAGACCATCTCCCTGACTGTGGGGAACAAGGAGCACCGGAGAAACTCAACCACGTGCAGTCAGCCCGGAGGGCAACAAACTGCAGTTGGGTAAGACTTCCTACTTAACTTCAACTATTCAATTCAATTTTATTTATAGTATCAAATCATAGCAGGAGTTATCTTAAGACACTTTACAGACAGCGTAGGTCTAGACCACACTCTAGAATCTACAAAGACCCAACAATTCCAATAATTTCCCCAAGAGCAAGCATTTATTGCGTCCTTGTTAATCAGTCCTTCCAGAAAAATGCAGGTTTTTTTTGTGATTGTTGCTGGGCAAAAATCCTTGATTATGCAGCACGTTTTCTTAAAAAATGTGATGGAATATGCGGGATATTTATGTTATTTTATGTGCTGAAATTGCAGGAACTTGCAAAAACTGCGGTTTCATGAAAAAGAGAAACAAAAAAAAAAGTGATTCCTCCAACACCCTGCTTTTCGATGATGTTCACATCAGTTCATAACGTTCCCATGGCAACAGGGGAAAATGGCTGCTCTTGTGTGAAGTAATCGCAACATTTTTCAAGATGACTTTTTTGCAACGAAAATGCGGGGATTATGAAATCATGTGCATATTTTGCGCGGAAATCGGCAATTTATGCAGCGAAAGTGCTGCGTATTTGAAAAAATGCGGCCCCTGCATAAATATGCGGACTTTGGCTGATAATGCATTGAATTATGCGATCGCATCGTTTTTCTGGAGGGACTGGTTAATAATTGTATTAATGTATTACTGAAAAAACAATAAAAACATTGTAAAAATAAATAAATAAAAAAACTAAGGTAATCTGATATTTAAAAGAAGGGATATCGTGGCCGGGTTGGTTCAGTGGGTAGAGTGGGCGCACATATGCTGAGATATGTCTCTACCCGGGGGGGTCCAGGGTTCGAGTTCGACCTGTGACGATTTCCTGCATGTCTTCCCCCCCCTCTCTCCCCCCGTTCTAGCCTAGCTGTCCTGGTAATCCAGTGCAAGTGCTAGAGAAGCCCCTAAATCTTCCAGTCGTTTGTCTCCTTTACCTGGTGAAGACGGGCAGCAGCCAGTACTTCTTCTGGTCTCCAAAAACCTGAGCGATATTCTTCCGGAAACCCAGAGAGAAGCCGTTCTTATCAGAGCCTGTCCTAAAGACCGGTGCTCTGAACGCCTCTGCAGAGACGGAGCAACGTGGAGAGACAAGCATGGACAGAAATGACAAATACAGAGGTCATTAAACAACCGCGTGACATTTCATTAGATGAGAAGGGAAACAAATGGACTGAAGACAAACAATCAGGGTATGTGTGTGTTAGATACGTCGTTACCTTCAAATCTGAAAATGAATTTTCTTGAACGTTGAAATTTGTAAAACTACAAGGCTGTTGAAAACCTCTTAAACAAATGTGTAATAGTTGTGTTTTTGAAGTGGTTAAATAACAGAAAAACACCTGTTGAATGTGTTTTTTTTGCGTTACCTATAGTGGACCTGTTCTTCCCTACAAGCCACAGGTGGTAGCTGAAGAGGGACAGAATACTGATGCAGAACATGGCCGCCACAAAAAACAGAAACAAGACATGGAATTTGGCGTGAGTGTCTGGCAACTCATTCTAGGGGAAGAGAGGAGAGAAAAGGAGAGCGAGAGAGGAATTAGCAACATACAGTATTATACATTTAGGATATTTATAGAAAGAAAGAAATGAGAGAGAGAAAGTAAAAAAAAAAAAAAAAAAGGAAGACCCACGTCACTGCACACACACATAATGACAACAACCATGGCAACGATGGTAAGGCACTGCAACACTAAAGGCTTTGGAGGATAGCTGGGTTACCTTTGGGCAGTTCTCTGCCGATTTCCTCCGGCAAAGCTTTAGTACAAACAGAAACGAGACTGGTTAGCAACACCAGGAGAGAACAGGTGGGAGGGGAGGAAAATCAGCAGGCCAAGGAAAGGCCAAGGTGGGTGAAAAGGGGGGGGTAAGAGAGTGAAAGAGAGTGGGTGAATGTACAAAGTGTGCCTGGAATGGAGAGAACAAAGGGATAAAAGGGGACGAGATGAAAGGAAATCGAAGTGGAACAGCTACAAGAAAAGGAAAAAGCGAGGAGGTGTTTGCACCCGCATGAGTGGGGTGACTGATGGTTCCGATTATGGAGAGGGAGACAAAAAAAAAGGAGAGAGAGAGATCAGGGAACAATGACCCAGTGTGCAAGAACTGGGGATAACAGAAGAGAGGGATCGGAGGGCTAAGGCTGAGAGAGGACAGAGAAAACAGAGGAGTGGTACGGCTCAGCACCGTGCACAACACGCTCAGAGGATGCTCATCCAGGCTTAGACATGCAACCGAATCGGCATCCTCTGCAGCATCATGCAGACACGCATTCAGCACATCATTACTCACTGTCCAGAACTTTATGAAATATTGCAGTACGGTGGCTGCAATGAACAAACAGTACACCAGCGAGTAAGCCAGGAAGAGGATGAAAAACTTGTAGTTGGAGAATCCGACACAGTTGTTCACCCTGGAGACAGACAAACACAGAAAGGTGAGATTTGACATAATTTCCTCTGAGTAGGAATCTTATCAACCTTAAATAAATAAAAAAAGGCTTTGTGGTACTCTTGTGGTTACAAAACAGAGTAGAAAGCTTTGTTGCCTTCTAGTATTTGGGGAACAAGCTCTGTGTGGATAATTAAGTAGTTTTTAAAACAGTTTGGGCACCATGTCATGCAGCGAGATAAGACATTATTCCAACATAGCAGAGCTGCATGAAGCTTCTGAGAAACAATGCTAATATGCTACGCTTTGCCATCTTAATGAGACCAAAAAAAAGTGAAACTACAAGGATTAACATTCAACAGCTTGATGGGCCTGTTGCAAAAATATGCTTGTGAACCGCCCCAACTTTAAAATGTGAGCGGTTATATCATATGTAAGGCATATCTCTGTTGGGAAGGCTTACATACCAGGGACAATGGTGGTCCATCTTCAGCACACACCTGTCACACATAGCAAGAGAAAAGTATAGGAGAGGACAGATTTTTAAACACAAGAAAATATCTTGGTTGAATCAAGAGGAAGTCTCACAGTTCGTATTGAATAAATATGGTTTTCTTACATGTCACACGCGGAGCAATGATGACACCGGTCTGGCTTGATAACTTGACAGCGGTCACAGTAACGGATCGCTGCATCATGTCAACACAACAGGATCTTGTTATGGGACAGCTCCAACACACTCTCACATTCACATTTAGACACAAACACAGATGTACCTCCGGCTCCTGTGCGGGTGTACAGAGGCAGACTGGTGGCGGCTCTCCATAGAATCTCTTGCTGGGACTCTGGCCTCTCTTCCTTCTCATAACGCTCCTTCTCAGCCTTGGGCAGGCAGAACTGGAGTGGAAAAAAAAACAGATTTCTTTTTTTTATGCCAACAGGGGATTACAGCCATGTAGACAGAGTGGACTTGTTTGGGAGAATTGGGTTATTGTACCTCTTTGGAAGGGTTGGCAGGCTGAGAGAAGATGGTCTTCCAGTAAGACCATACAAACATGATGAAAAAGAGGTGGAAGAAGATCAGGTAGACAACTGGAGGGAAAAATTAAGCAAAACGTCAGAACCAACAGCAAACAGTCTGATGTGTGTGCACTGGCTTGAACACTGCCGCTGTCACTTGGGATATGTGGAAACACTGGACATCTACATATAAAATTAATGAGAGAGCAATGCTGAATGAGGAGCTGCTCTGCTTCAAACAGACCAACCTCAGCACTTTGAGAAAGCATGTTTTCTGTGCCAGCCCTTTTTTTTTTTTTTTTTCTTCTTTTTTTTTTTTTTTTTTTGCTCAGTGTAGAGAGCATATTTCACCGGACCTTAAAGAGATTATCCCACTAAAGAGCAATCTGGCTCACTTCTGTAAACCTATATTCGCAATGTATTTAATAACCAAGACACTTACTTTGCTCTCCTATACTGGGGATGGTGACTGTAAGAGAAAAAAAACAGAAAACTAAAATGTTAGATATGAAGAAATTGTCACCCAACAGTGACAGTTATAATAGCTAAATTAAAAACAGTGGAATACATCTGGCAGTGGGCTTTAGATGTATTTAGATTGGATCTAAAAATAAATTCACAAAATGCAACAAAAAAAAAAGAAATAAATATTGAAAATGTTCTCTACATACAATCCCTCCCAAAGATGCAATTAGTGGCTGTTCTGAAGCTTTCAGCCATATAGCCTAAAGAAAGAGTCCTAAAGTCAGAAAAATAGGAATTTGAACTTTAGATGGACAAACTCCATCTGCTGAGGAGAAAATAACTTTCACTTTCAACTTAATTTAGTCAACTTTCTGCTTTTTTCCTTGGAAAAACACTGGATACTTTCAACTCGTCAGGCACATAAAAATCATTCACATTAAACTATCTAAGAAAGATAAATCACGAGCACACCAAGGCCATATGACCTGTAAGGTAGGGATCAAACACATACATATATACATACATACATCGGTGTGTGTGTGTGTTTTGAGGTGCACTACATGAAAGTACACCTTTATAAAATTATAAAGGCGACATCAAATGACCATGACATCAAATCTTATCCAGTAAAGGGATTTCTGTGATCCTGATATAAAAAGTTTGAGAACTCCTGAAATAGCCTACACAGCTATAAATGACATCATTCACAGTTAACAGGATTAGAAAACATTTTCTCTCATCTTAATGCAGAAACTCTCTGAGCCAAATTAACGCTTTACCCGTGCCAAGCTAATTACCGAATTAGATGGAAAGTGTGCATCTGGTGAGCCCTCTTTATATACCATCTATGGGTCAGCCAGCCAAATAGAAATACCGTTTAGTAAGCGTTTTAATTCTCCATCCAGACTCCATTCAGTTAGACACGAAATAATAGACAAGACGGCCAGCAATAACACATACATCACGGTGAAAGTTTTTCTCTGTCCAAAACACATTTCCCCTTAAACTAAGGTAACCCAAATCGATGGCAGCTACCAGATAATTAGCTGTATCTAGATTTGGACAGGCTTGCCAACACCATTGTTGAGCTGCGGTCCATTTACTTCCTGCTGGCCAGCAGCAGCTGTATGTTTCTGTGGACAGCACAATGGAAACACCAGAGGTTACAGGCTTTAAAGATTCAACAGACGGCGGCAGGACGGCTACTTACATATACAAAGCTCCACCACATAAGCATAATACGACCAGCAGACGACCAGGGCGATAAAAATCACAGGTATCCATGCTAAACCCCGTTGACAGCATCTCAGTACGTGTGTGGGCGCCATCTTTCTCCCTCTACTGGGGGAAAGGGAGTGTCGATGTGTGACGTCACGTGAGCAAAGTGAGACTGGTGGAGGTGGTCTGAAAATATATATTTTTTTAATTTATTAAAGATAAATAAAAGCCTGGTCATTACACTGTTTGTACCCAATGAGGCTCAGAAATACACGTAATTAACCTTCATATCATAGATGCCATTGATTTTGTTACTGCAAAATTTTGAATGTAAGGACCCATTTTACCCTATATGTTATTATTAGTGTAGAATAGAGTCATGACTTTACATATAGAGTAGAATCAAATGTTATAATTTAACAATTACAACTTGAAATTATTTTTGGCAAAAAAAAGTTGAATCTGTGTTTTATTGTATTCATTTTATGGTATTATTGTTTTTTATGCTATCACATTACTGTCATCATTCATTACCCTTTCTTTAGTTTATTAAAACGAAAAAAAAGTATCCAATAAAGTTTTAACAAAAAATGGTCTGTACATTTTTTTGTTCGTTATTTAAAAAATTCTTTTTCACAACTGCTCTTTTAATTCACTGTTCACAACTTTTGAAAATGTCAAGCTTATTATATGTGTATCCACATATTTATTCATTATTTCATAAGCTTACTTTAGGGCAGTGCAAGCTACAGTCTAGTCCTATATGGGTGTAACTTAGGACTTTGAGCCTGTCCTGAAGACAACATCTTATCTCAGCACCAGGAAGAAAAATATATACGAAACCGAAACACAGGAACCATGGTGGCCTAAGCTGGCCAGTGGCAGGCCGTTTATTTCTAGACGTGGCTGTTAGTCACACAGGGACTGGAAGTTGGGGCTAAAAGCGAAACTTTGCTCGTAATCCATACAAAACAGCGAAAATGACTTCCGTTGAGATGCTAGCGGAGCGATACTTGTCGCGCATAGGGTTTTCTGGCCCGGCTGAGCCGAGCCTGGAGGTGCTGCGGTCGGTTCACACCTGTCACCTGCTCTCGGTGCCGTTTGAAAACCTGACGGTGCACAGCGGCGGGCGAGTTCACCTCGACCTTCCTCTTCTGTACGACAAGATAGTGAACCAGCGCCGAGGCGGCTTCTGCTTTGAGAACAACGGCCTTTTCTCCTGGCTGCTGTCAATGCTGGGCTTTCGGGTGACTCTGCTTTCTGGTCAGGTGAAGAATATGATCACGGGCTGCTACGGGCCACCCTTCGACCATTTGGTCCTCATGGTGAGCCTTGATGGGCAGCGCTGGCTATGCGACGTCGGGTTCGGAGCCCCATGCTTCAGTGCCCCTCTTTCACTTGAGACCAGCGACCCCCAGGAGCAGGGCCACCGAGTGTACCGCATCACAAAGCACATGGGGATGCATTTTCTGGAGTGGCAGCGGGAGGAGAACAGAGGGGCAGATGGAGACTGGACAGAACTCTACAAGTTCACCCTTGAACCCCGGTGTCGGGAGGACTTTGCTGAAATGTGCCGGTACCACCAGAGCTCCCCCAGCTCCATCTTCTTCTGCAAGTCCCTCTGCACGGTTTTAAAAAATGGTGGAAGGCTCACCTACATGGGCCGCAGACTGACCAGCACCACATTTCCAACAAAGGGAACAGGGGAAGCGTTGCGAACCACAACCAGGGAACTTAAAGATGAGGAGATACCTGGTATTCTAGTAGAGGAATTTGGAATTGTACTAAATTCTCCACTTATACCAAAGGATGAGACAATCACACCACCGCCAGTCATGTACTGATCATGCTTGCACATTGGATATCTTAACCCCTCCATAGACCTTATGATGTGAAATATGTATATTCTCATTGAGAAATGACTGCAAAATGTCATATAAATAATAATTATATGAAATTATACTTTATTGTATATTTATTAAATATACAATAAAGTAATTTTCAACTCCCAAAATCAACCTGCATCAACCACAGTACTTTGCTCGTCTTGAGAACAGATGAAACAAAAAAAAAGATAAATTGTCAGTTTGATTTAATAAATTAAACATACACTTTTAAGATGTACAATGGTCATTACATGAATCCACGTCTTTAAGACAAAGTCTGCGTTCAAAGTATTTACACATGTACAATTATCAGGCAGCACTTTACAAAGCAAGGCATGAACAACAATACAGATGTTGAGCTTCAAATCAAACCACTAACCTTCACCCTCCTGCCTGAGGGGGAATACTCAGCTGTCCCATGATTATAATACATTTTCCCATCCCACCTTCGATGGGCATGAAAGGGAATTAAAAAAAATTATTGAACGGCATCCATCAAAAGGATGATGGTATAAGGACTGAGTTGAAAATCAAAAAGGGTAGGGTAAGGGGGGAAGGGGGGAGACAGGATGTACACAGGGTAACGGGTGCAAAAATTTTGCAACGTGTGACACAAGTATCTACTCTGCGACAGGGTTGGGGGGCGGGACTGAGCTTGCTCTTGCAGCTTTGCGTTCGTAGTTGACAAGCCTCTGTCCAACCAGGTACCTGTAAAGAGAGAGATTAACACGTTAATAATAACATCCAAATTGTAAAGAATACATGTTTGCTTCTACAGATGGGTCCACGCCGAAAGATCCTTACTTGTCGTTCTTGATGTGTTCATAGAGGCGTTTAAACTGTCGGATCTGGAAGGACAGGATGCCGATAAGTGAAACCACCATCAAGAGGAAAGGGTAGATTCTTCTCTGCATTAGAATCTCCATTTCTGGGGTAACTCCTGCAAAAGTAATGCACTTCAGTTATAAATAGTTTCAGTGAATAACCCAATAGCTGACACTGTAGTCACTATAACATCTGGAGATAAGAAGGAACATAGTATTTGGGTGAAAACCTCTGTAATTTGATGTTACTTCGTAACGTATTCGCAGTATTAATCTAATGGAAAATGCCAGTGCTTTAAGTGGATTTAAGTGAACAAGGCCAGTGCTTTATTCCTCTCCTTTGCAATGGATATAGTATGCCTTTCATAGCACAGATGAGGGTAGTCTACTGATATTTGTCTCTTAGTTTGGCGCTCAAGTTATGGAGAGGGAAAAAAAACAACCTTGAACCGAGAAGGTGAACTAAACAAACCAAGAGAGAAAAGAACTACATAAGTAGTAATGAACTTTCTAATTGATTCCCGTGTACACATGTACTCAGACACTCACCCACAGCAGGAACCACCCCGGCAGCAATCACATATGGCACGCACAAGGACAGCAGCAGGACTGAGATGACCGGAGCTGCCAGTTTACGGATGATGAACTGGAGATCAATGTTGCGAATTCCGTTTGCATAAACCTGAGGAGCCAGTTTACAGTTATTATACTGTACAACTACAATGTACTTTATCATTCTTTCTCTTATCTTTCTCTTTTCAGCAGGAAAGAATGCAGAGTCAGCTACAAAACAGCATTTATTTGTTTCTTATCCGGTCAACAGATAAAAAACGATTTCTTATTTACAGAAGTTTATACATGTTGGTTTAAAAGGTGTAATAGCCATCCAAACCCCACCTGCTCAATAACAGTCTTCAGCCACCACTGTGGGCCCATGAGCGTGATGGCAGCAATGATTTTGGCATGGAGCACTCCGAGAGCCCAGTCCTGTAGATAACAGAGAGATCGATGGATGGACATGGATGTAAGAAATGGGAATTAGGGGACAATATTGGGCAAACAGGGTAAAGGAACAACACAATACCCATATACAAAAACAAACTGCTAAAAGGAAGTCTTTAGAGAGGGATGGAAAAAGCAAGATATACCCATACAACACAGACCCACTATCATACCTGCCAAGGGTAGAAGAGGGGGGTTTGGTCCAGGGGGACCCTGAGTGGAGCCACAATGACCAGTTCAAACAGCAGGCCCAGTAGCAACGGGATGACTCCGGCGACCAGCAGAGCTACAACCAGGGTCTTCAGAATCTGCACAAACAGCGCGACGACATACAAAATGAACATGATTAATCATAAAACATGTATACCTATTAATAGGTAGTTTTAAGTGCAGCACCGGCAGAGTTAATGACAAGGTTGAGTGAGATATTACTACCAAGATGCCGGAAAATTAGAGAATTCTTTATTTGCCAAGTACATTTTACAAATACAAGCAATGTATCCTCTGCATTTAACCCATCCTAACTATTTAGGAGAAGTGGGGAGCCATGGCCCGGCCCAGTTTTGGTGTTTGGTCAACAATAGAGGCTGCTACCATGAGTGTCCACTCCTGGACTTTGTGTGCGATGACGGTGCGTCCCTGGGGCATCCAGGCCAGCAGCACGGTGACTCCGCGGATAGACAGCCAGCAGACATACAGGCCACACGCTGCCGTGTACAGCTCATGGATTTTGGAGCTTCCTGTCCAGAAGGACATCAGCCAGCGTCCGGTGAACACTGAAAGGCATATGTGACAAACAAAACATGACCTCTCCAACTTTCCAATTTTAAAACGGAACCGCTTAAATAGCAGAGACGTGTGTGTGTGTGTGTGTGTGTGTGTGTGTGTGTGTGTGTGTGTGTGTGTGTGTGTATATATTTTTTTTTTTTTTCACCCTTTAATTATGGTTTGGGTGTGGGTCTGCAAAGAAGAAAATAAGTTGCTGGTTGTCTTTTATGCCACCACATCTTACCTGGTAGGGTTAGGCACACCAGGCTGGCCACCAGCAGAGTGATGCACATGAATGCTATCAGCAACACAATCTGGAGAAAAGAGGAAAGTTTAAAAATACAAGTTAATGTAATGATGTAACCAAACTTGGACATATCTGATTATGCTTCTCCATTATTGGTAACACTGTAGAAATGTGTCTATGTTGTATATTATAAACTCCAATTGGAATACATAGGACAATTATAAGATCAAGGCTTTTAACATGAGGGAGGAGGAGTGTAATAACTGGGAGTTGAGTTAAATGGCCTAAGATGCACAGTAAGTGGTACCTACAGCTTTGGCATACTTCTAAATTTGTGTGGAAAACCCCAAATTGTAGGTGGCCCTAGCAAGCAGGGGAAGGCTACAGCTTCCATTTTATTCTCTGTTATGAATGATAACACATTTAGGCAAATTTAGTTTTGCAATCCATGTACATCTAAGATTTGTAAATTGTAACCACAAATTCATATTAACGGGTCAAACTAGTACAAAAACTATACTAAAAAAAGAAACAACAGTAATACAACATGTAATTCCCCAGAGACTGCTCCAGAAACGGCAGTGACCCTCACCCTGAATGGGAAGCGAAGGGGTCTGTGATAAGGCTGGAATCCAACTGGCCCCCCTTGTTGCAGAATGGCCTGATGGGCTGCATGCAGCCCCTCGCCAGCTGGGGCAGGGTTGTTATTGTTGTTATGGTGACCAGGAGGAGGGTTGTTATTGTTGTTGTTCACAGGCTGGTTGGCATCAGTGTCCTCCTGCTCCCCGAGGAGGTAGGAGTGGAGGTCTCTGTGGAGGGTCAAGATGCGTTTGGTTAGAGACAGTCAATCTGAGAAAAACCAGGGGCTTAGAGAGAAAATGTGTGAAAAAAAATGGAAACTAGAACACGTAAAAGTGTTATGTGTTAAGTGTATTATTCAAACATATTGACTTACAGTAAATATCCAGCACTGACTGTCCAGGCCCTGACCAGGCCTTTGAGCCACTGGCGAGTGTGTCCCTGCTCCAACAGAGCTGGCAGCACAACTTGCAGTAATAATAGCTCCAAAGACAGCTCGCTGACTGGGGCATCACTGAGGGGTAAGAGGTGGACAGGGTCAGAAAAAGCCATTTCAACAGGGCATATACCACATGGTTACATTGAGCAGTTCTTGCGCTCAAGACTTCTGTTCTCAGTTGTTTCTTACAGCATGTACTCAAATGGGCAAGTCACTGTTACTGGCAACACAGTCAGTATTTCCTCTTTTGATAGATATACTGTGGGAAGATGTTATTGCTATGTGGCCTTAGGAGGAAGTAGTTCTTACACACCATTTCAGAGAGACAAAGCAGCAGCTTTCACACAGTTTATTGATAAGTGGACTATCATTTTGTTAATGCCTGCTGGTTACCTGTAGAGCATGACGTTGTATGGGAGGAAGGTGGGCAGCAGCAGTTTGATCAGCCTGATGGGCAGCCACAGCATGAGCAACACGATAGAGCCGAACACAACCACGGACAGGATGAACCGCCGCAGGTGTCTGTAGATGGGCAGGTGAATCATTTCCTGCACCGGGTTAAAATCAGGGTCATTGAGGTTTCTCAGAAACCACAGCACTCCCGGCCTCAGCACCTGATGGACATGCAACCATAAACGTTAGGGTTGGATTTGTTTTTTAATCATAAAAAATTAACCTACAGTAAAGTGACTTAGGAAAAAGCTAACGTTACAGTCGTCAGGATCTTACCTCTCTCAGTAGGAGGATGAAAGAAGCAAAGTAGAAGACATAGACCATTCCCACAAGCCAGTGCAGGAACATGGTGGTACCAGGGGCTGATTTAAAACTCAACTCTCTGTCTTTCAGGGAGGCATCAAACATCTCCTGCAGGAAGCAACAATGTTAAATAAAGAGCATTTAGACAGAGTCAAATTCAGTGTTGGTTCGAGGATGATGCATCCTAATTACTTTGCTAAATTAATGCACAGTTGGCTAGAAGATCAAATGTGCTATGAATAACATTTGCACATGGCATATGCTTAACAGATTAAAATTAGACAAAGCTCAATTAGTTTCTGAGAGTATATGCAGGATGAAGGATTCCTCCATTGCTGTTCCATTTTCCATATTGGCATTGTTCACGTATGTACGCGTTGTTGTGTCTATTTACCTTTAAAATAAGATGCATATTTTAGATGTCCTATATATTACATATTTATTACAACTTCTAAAATCTGCATCATAGCAGACTCCAAACCCAATTGTCCAAGCCAGCTTATTTTCTGTTTTTCTGTGTTCATATACATGTATGAACTGTGTGATCAACAGCATCTGCTTCTGTCTCAGCCCTGTTCAAAGCCACTTGCTGCAATGGCTATTTGACAGACGCCTCTACAGGGTAGAGAACACCACTCTCATTTAGGCAGATTTGGTTGGAAGCATTCTCATAGGGAAATTAGACTAGCTGTCACTGACACAGGTAGAAAACATGGATACAATTTCAGAAAAGCATTTGTCACTCTAAAATATGGCAACGTAACTGTAGCTACATCAGCCAAGGGTGAGAAATACAATTAACCTTCCTATGCCCATGATACCAATTAAAGTCTTAACATGACACTAGTTAAATAAATAGACAAGTGTGAGGAGATGGGGCTTCCAAAAACAAGAGTGAGATCATTTAACAGAGTAAGACAGACACACTGAAAGTCAGAACAAGAACAAAAAGGAGAGCAGTCTTACTAAAGAGCAGATGTCAAGCCACCAGCCACAGATGAGTGGAAAAACACCAATCTCCACAACAACCAGCAGAGAGACCTGTAATGGAAGCAGAGGTGCGTCTCAGTGTCAGTACTTTACACTAAATGTAAATACATTAAACACGTAAAATCTCTATAAAGGGAGTTGAAATGCACTAATGTGACACTTGCTTCTAATTTGGTCATTTTTAAAAGGCCACCTCGAGCCTGACTATTTATTATGATTATTCTTAGTTCATTCTGTATTCAATGATTGCTAACCTTCAGTTTAAGGGTGTGATAGCAACAAAGAAAACCCCTCAGATTCTGCATTACGTTCAGGTAGTAAATCTCAGTAAGTAAACACTTGAAAAATGCACTTAGGGGCGTTACCTTGACAACAATGTAGCAGACTCCCAGGAGACGTCGGGAGCGCTGGAACCTGACCAGAGCAGCCAGTCCCTGAGACAGCCATTAAGGGTCAACATTGCTCACACATTTATAGCGGCACAGACCTAACGCAAGAAAATGTTACATGTATCATCGGTCCTTCGTCCTACATTTCAGTACGGTGCTAGACGGAAGGATACATGACAGAGGATGAGTGTCATGGCCAGCAGTATGTAGCCCACAATGGTTGTGATTAAGCCCTCAAAGTGTGAGGCTTGGACCTAAAGAGAAGTGCACAGTTGCATTCAATTAATGAATCACTGTTCAAGAGACACAACATTGCATAAGAATACTGAGTTGATGAAAGCAGTTTCTTACATATTCCTCAAAGCCAAGACCCACGACAGAGAAGTGCCCAATGTGGTAGGGACAAAATGCTGAATGAGGAAAAAAAGAAGTGGCATATAAACTAGGAAAGACAAATGCAATCAACCTGCACCATTGCTATAAGTACATAATATGTCTGAGATACTGGTATGACAAGGATCATATACTGTATTTGTAGAGTATTTCAGTTTTGCTTATTTTTTGTTTCGTATGTTGGAGGACCACAATGGAAATAAGCACTTGAGGCTTTACTGTGTTTTAATCCTTGATAAATGCAACTATTGCTGTGCAAAGTTATTTGGTACTTTTAATCATTACAATAAATCAATTAATCTGTATGTTTATAATAAAACCTTGTTTTAGTCTACTCACCGAAGACCAGTATGAAGAGTGTGTTGAGAGACACTACCCAAAAAACATGCTCCTACAAGACAAAAGTCACAAGAGTCTAAGAACGATTTTAACTTACAAACTCATCATACAAAAACATAAGAACGGATATGAAGACTTACCAGAAATACCAGTGAACCATCCAGGCCAAGCATCTAAAAAGGTAATGGAAAGATATTAAGCTCCATGATGTATAACCTTAATAGAAAAACCTGATAGATTTTTTTGCAAAGGACAATGGGGGTGTTTGGAGATCAGTGATGTCATGCAGAGTTACCCTTTCCCATGTGAGCTCCTCCGCCGCTCTGTCCCACTCCAAAGCATTCCAATTCATGTCATCTACAGAGAAACATATTCACTTTTAATACAATAACCAATAATACAGTCACAACAGCCAGCAACTTAAAAATAATTGTCAATATAAATTCCATATGTATCTTCCTGCTTGGTAGATATGGCCACAAAATTACAGTGTTTGTCTGGTCAAATGATTTTGAGTTGGCTTTTAGCAAAAACCCAGACATTATTTTACTGAAGAATGCTGTTATGATTACATTATTAAGGCTGTTCTGGGAAAAAAAACTATTATGTGGGGTTTTCACTTAATTTATTTAGCTGTGGTGACACCCCACAGCTACAATAATCTATAATACAATCACAATTCATTATAACCCACTTTTGCCTAACTGCTGCACAATCAGTCCATTAACCACAGCAAAACAAAACAAATAAGCGGACTATGAGTGCTATCGTTCTCAAATTAATTGTATGCTCTAATGCGAGTGGTACTGTTTGTTCTAGTGTTTCTCAGTGTTTAGGAGTGAATTTCCATATATCCTGTAGTTTCCTGTTGCAAAAAAAGATGTTGCTTCAACAAAAGGTCTTGTTTGTTGGCTTTACAGACAAAGAGACAAAGCATTTTGGAAACACTTTAATCATGACAATCTACTCTGTTTCATTTGTGCTTGAACTGCACCACTTTTGGTGTTTTGTGATGTTAGGCAATTACATTTGGTAAGGTAAGGCATTCCAGTACAACAAAGCTGACCAAGCAGAACACAATGTGAACAGACATCGACAGGCAGTGCCCCGTTCTTGAACACAATCACTGTGTTTGTTTAGGCTAATACATGGCTTAAAATGAATACTATTTATATACTGATGACAGCAATGTAACAGCCTGACAACCCTTCAGTAATGACCAAAATTACAACTACATCTGCCAGAAAAAAAACGTTAACCAGAAACACTGATTGTGATTAATTTCCTTATCTCCAACCTTGTGCTCCATTGTTGGGGTCTGCATCTTCAGCTGCTGCTCCCTCCTCTTCTTCCAGCTCTGGGTTATCACCCTGGTCTGGGGGCACATCAGGGGGCTCAGGCTCTGCTTCATTCTGGGCTGGTGGATCAGCAGGGGCTGGCTGGGCTGCAGGGGGCTCATCAGCTGCTCCCTGGCCTGCAGCTTGTGCCTGAGGGTGAGGGGAAAGAATGCATGGCTTTAATATAGGGAGATGATAGTAAGGGGGATTTTTGTTTATGCACATGGTTAAGACTGGATGTCAGGGAAGAAATGACTTGGCCTTATTGGCAATCAGTCAAGCAAAGTACCTCATTGGCTTGTCCGGCTGCATTCGCTGGCGGCGGCTGGTGCTGCTCTAACCAATGGGGAGCACCACCGTGGACTATCTGTTCTCTGAGCCACACCAGGCTGATAAATGCACACAGCGTGCAGGTGACCACAAAGCAGCCCTGTAGACAATCTGCAAGCAGGTTCTCTCTGCAGGAGCACAAAGATTAACATTCATACACACAAAAAATCACTGAAATAGACCTTTAAAAAGTAAGATATATGGAAATGAAGAGAATAAACAGATAAAAGTGACTAGCTTTAGCTTAAGTAATGTGTAGTAGGAGAATGCCGGGATTATCACTCACGTAGAGAGCATGTCCAGAGGCAGTGTCAAAAGTGAGCTCACAGAGCCGGTAAACAGACACTTGTAGATTCGACCTGAGGACAGATAAATACATTAGGGTCAGTTTGCACATATTTAATTCATTTTAAATGCTGCATTGTAACAATGTATAAAATATGCGAGAATTAAATAGATCTAGCCAAAAATGTTTACACAGTGATTTACATATCTTCAAACATGCACAGTATATATATATATATATATATATATATATATATATATATATATATATATATATATATATATATATATATATATATATATATATATATATATATATATACACACACACACACACACACACACACACATTCAAACCTATGAAACATACTGATCAGGAAAAATCAAATATTATCCAATATTGCTTCAAAGAACCAATATATAAAGATATTTTTTAAGATAATACAACTATTAAACAACTGAAACGAGTTGTAAGAAGGGTTTAATGCAGTATTAAGGAGGATATTGCTGTCCCCTTGAGTACACATTCTGTTTATCTGTGCATTTGTGTCTGTGTGTGTACTACTTACATGCAGTGAGAGGAACCACCCCGAGCCATGCGAAGGCCACCAGTGTGTAATGAAACCAGTAACGGATGGCCGTGCCCACACTGGTCAGCAGGCCGGCACAGATGTCCTGGATGGGCAGACGTGAGGGCATGTCTGGGGAGTAGACTGAAGTGGACAGAGCAAAAAAGTGAACTAGAGACATTTAAATTATATTTTATGTTTGATAATGTTCCAAATATTATTCAAATTTGTGTTTAAAATGTACTTTCAATAAATTAATGACCACATGTAAAAATGACTATTGCCCCATCTGCAAGGCTTATTTAGGAAACCTGAGGGGGTTTAATATATTAAAGTGGATGATGCATCAATGCCAAAGGTACATACTTGGTGTGAAAGCAAATCTGTGCTTGCATAATTCACAGTACTCCTTCCTGCTGTGCTTTAGCCACTGGACCAAACTGTAAAGCAAAATTTAGAACAAATTAGTACACACAAATCAAGCAGGGAAAAGATGGGCTGCTTGAGAATAAGTGTTTTTATTACATCCTTTTGCATGTGTAATTTTGGGGAGAGGTATAGGCAACAAGAATATTACACATCAATAGCCATAGCGACCTACTGCAGAGCTTAAATCAATAAAAAAAAACAATGAATGTGTGTGTATGGTCACATTTGAAATTTCAAGACTTCTGATTTCAATAGATTTGATTGGTCCCTCCCTATTTTGGACATTTCCACTCTCCCAAATGGTCTCTATTCACAAAGCCTCGGAATTAACAAGATCCAAATACACACTGTCACTTGAAACAACTCGTGTGTTGCAGATTTAAACCACAGTCTGGGGATGTCAACATAGTTAGACAAAGACAAAGGTCTATAGTGTTGATCTGACTAAATCTCTTCTACACAAAGGATGTGATGAAAGACGCATGCTCAACTGTCCTGATCTCTCTAGGATCCAACAGACACCGACTGTGAGCACTTATTATGGTTCAGTCATGGTAAAACACTAACTCTCTGATTAACAACAAACAAAAAAGGTTGTCTATTATCACAACCCATAATAACGCCACCCCAGGTTGTTGTGACATAGGTTAGACTCTGGGATTAACAACTGGGTTATGTTAAGGAGGCATTACACCAGCTGATTGCCACACATATAACAGCATTAAAAGGCCTGTGTCATTAGACCTACACACAACAGGGTTATACTTAAAGTGCTCATATTACGCTTTTCCCCTTTCCTTTATTGTGTTATATATCTTTACTATTTACAAAGTGAAAAACCTCAAAGTCCACCCCAGAGGGATTTACCATCTCCAACAGAAAACACTGTTCACAAACAGCTCCAAACAGCTCTATTGTAGTCCAGCCTTTACTTCCGTTACGACCGTGCGTCACTTTGTAACACACGTTATAATGCTCGCCTAGCTGCTAGCGTGGCACGCCCTCATACTCTGCTTCTGACTGGCTAGTAGTCCTTACCTAGCTATTGCGCATGTGCGACTCCCAACAAACATGGAATAGAAGTGAGATGCCTCACTCGGTAGCTAAAACGGAGAGCTCAACACACAGGGTGAAAAGAGGAGCAGCAGCAATGTCTAGTCCAACAAATATATGGTGTTTTTTGAAAATTAAACCACCGTATAAACCTATTCTGATATAACCTCTAAATATAATTATCAACCTGAAAATGAGCATAATATGAGCACTTTAAGTTTCAAATCAATTTACATCACTAGTCACCAAGTCACAAGGTTTGACGTACCCTAACCATGCAAGAGAGTGATCCACCATGACAGAACATATTTATTCCTTGCTAGTTTGTAACAGTTGGGCTTTCTGTGGGAAACCAGCCATATGATCTAGTTGATCAGCTCAAAATCAACACATTGTAACACATATTCTGGTATATATCTGTAAAGTGATTCATATGTAAAATCTGAAAGGTGAAATTCCCTGATTTACCCAAAGAATTATGAATCTATACTAATCTAGACCAGCAGTCTATAGTACACAAACTGTGCCTGCTACCTGGGAGTTGCTGGGGCTGTGTCTGTATTTGATATTTATTTAGTGAGCAACCAAAAGGAAATAAGATAAACATAGCTAAGGTCAGCTACAACCTGCATGCACCCAGCACAACTACACAATAGACTATCATTCTAAACGTTGAAGGGGCTGATGAAAACTAATATGGATACAGAGTGAGGTTTAACAATTACAATAGAACAATCCAGGCCCGGCCTTTGATTATGCCTGGGAATTTCCATGCACCTGACCCTCTTGTAACCAGGGACGCTCACACACAGGACAGATGAGAACACAGCAGCACAATCTCCAAAATATCTGTATAGGCTGGTCTTGTTTACACCATGCAAATACCACACAGAGGGACAGTAATCTGGGACACTATCCAGCCTGGATGTGACAGAAGATGAACCTGTTCTGCATCCTTTAATGATTCTTTACATTGTGCTATCAAGCCACCACTTTAGGAATAATTATCAGGCAAAACGTATGCACCAAGTTATCAAATTACTTAGCAACCACCCTGAAGTATAACAAATCACCATACTGTATTCAATTTAATTAATTTTAGTTTGAGTGAGAGTGCGTGTGTGTGTAAACATTACAGCTGAGCCAAACACACTTACCATTCCTGGTGGATAAACTTGATACTGCCAGTGCAGACACACGGGTGGTACAAGGGTTTGTCTGGGGTCCCCTCAGAGCGGCACACACGACAAATGTCCGCTACACACACACACGCACACACGCAGACACGAGTTAGTATGATAGTAGGATAGTAAGTGGATTGGGGTATGTTAATAGACAGGTGTCTTTTGGAATGAAGAATCAAATGGTAGATAAGAAGCTACATAAATCTAAGTGAGTTACACTCACTCCATCTATATCAGGAGACGTTACATTGCTGCCTTACCTTATGCTCTCATATTGAGCTCGGTTACATTAAAACAACACTGAGCAGGCATCTCTAATTTTCCTAAAATGAACCTCACATTAACTGACAGCTATGCTATTCAGCTAACTTAACCACTAGCAGGCCATCTCAGCAGCAGGTTTGCGGTGGTGCACTTACGAAGCTAACACTAGTTAACCAGCTGCGAAAGCGATGCCCTTATTTCGTTATTTTTAATTATTTACCTTCTTCGGCAGTATCCATGATGTTCGCTAAGCGCCGGTCACCGTTTCTTCCAGGAGTAACTTGTACAGCGAACCCATCCACGACACAGACAATGTCGTTTAGCTAGCTAAATTAAGCTAGCGGGACGAGCGTATCCTTATTTGTCGGATGCATTGACAATCATAAAATGGTTTCCCCACAGACTGACCACCAGTACTTGCTTCGTTGTGTCCTTTCACATCCACTGTGTCTTCGCCGCTGAACACAATGTTTTATTTTAACGGTGTATTTTTAATGTAAACAATAAAAGTTGCATCCTCCGTGTTGCTGAAATGACAGTATAAGCCTGGGAGACAAATGGCTAGCTAAGCTGGCTAACGCATGCGCTAACGTCACTACTAGCTCCTGTCACAACATGTGTCACAACAGTTTTACTTTGCCACAGCGGATCAAGATTTACGGCAGGGAAACAACCATCACGTGGTTATTAAGGGTTATTACTTATTAGCGTTAACGTTAGCTAGATTAATATTTCATCTACTGTCTATGTATTTCATGTATTTTAATTTAGCATCGGAGACTTGTTTCTAAACACAATTAAGATGTGTGTCTTCATTGGAGTGTTCTCTTTCTTCGCTTTTACTCTCTGATATTTCCTAAAAAAAGGATATCAAATATCTATCCGTGTTGAACAGCGACATCTGATGTTACTTGAACCAACAACTTTAACATTAGACTTTCACCTCTGAACAGCTAGACCCAGCCATTTCTACGTTAATCTCGTGAATTAATAAGACATGCTTAGCCTACATGGTTTGGGTAGGCCTATTTTATTACTACAATTAGCCTATCTGATCTATGTCAATCGTTAAATCATCGCCTTATGATTTCCTTAATTACTTTCAATTTTATTTATTTAATTTTGCATTAAAACTGTCCACTATTTTAAACACTTTAAACGCAACGGGATTCACGTATTCAGCAGGCTTTACATTCTCAATTAAATGTTAGTCATAATTTACTTTTACTTAAACCCAAACCTCGCCTCTTTATCTTAACCCTATTTAATCCATATGATGTTTAAAAAGAAGAACATGTATGTGAATGAGAATTATTTATAAGCGAAACACGATATTTTGTTAAAACAAAACTACAATGACGTAAGTGATCATTGCTTGTGGCCTTGGATGAAAGTCTCCTCAACTGCCAGGCCAGCCTTCATCACAGGCGCCGTGGCTTAGATGGTTAAAGCGCCTGTCTAGTAAACAGGAGATCCTGGGTTCGAATCCCAGCGGTGCCTTTTAAGAGGCATTTCTTGAACGATTACAAAACTTGTTAAAACCATAGACTGTATACAATCTTAGTTCTCTTAATAAATTCATGTATAAAATAGGTAAACACATTAGGGGTGTTTCTGTGCTCGTATGACGCTTTCAAACATGTTAGTAACTGCATGAATTCACACACACAAAAATGGAGAAGACAAAATGATATTCACTTTAGAAATTAATCTAATGCATATACGCTGCAGTATTTAAGATTATTTAAGAGCAAAAGCTACAAAATATCAAAATGACTTGTTTATTACAGAACTTATTTTTTAGGTCAAACTTTTAGATCACGATTGCGTTAACACTCTCATGAAAATAGATGGGTATATTTTACTATTTTCTAGGATTCTGTAAAAGGAACCATTTACGTTTCACACACAGAAGAATCTTACAGTTTTAATTGATAGATGGCTTATTCAGGTTGTAGGCTACCCGAAAAATGGCAAATAGTTGACAAAATAATTTGACCATATTTTTAATTATAATTATCAGCTACAACAGGATATTTGCAAAAGAGAGTAATGACATTGTATTTTAGTGCTATTAATTATTACAGTTGAAATTTACAGCTTTTATTTTGAAGGTCATGACATATATGATAGATAAGAATCTTGGTCCCACCCACAGACTATACTGTGTTTAAACAGCTCACACCGCTTACGACCGACTCTGGCTGCAACTTTTAACCTTAGCCTCACATAGGCCTACATTACATTACCTTCATCGCAAAATCGGAAATCAATACGGTATGTATTTATGTTATAGTATTTATGATATCTTTGTACAGCCGGTGGTAACACATGTTCTTGTTAAAAGACAATAAAGTATCTATCTAGGCCTATCTATGTCTATGAAAATTGATTTACAAAGGCACCGATGTAAACATTCTTTTGTATGAGGCTAAGAAGAAAGCTTGGGAAATGCTAAAGGTATTTGTGCAAAATGTTTTGTCATTGTTTTGAGTACTGCACTGGGTCAAGAAAAAGTTTAAAAAAGACAAAACCCGCAGTAAGTAAAAATAAACCAATAATAATGGAGCGTCGGAGGTATATGGGCTTCAAATGATCTCTTGTATGCACAAACACTTAGAAACGTGTAGCCTACTATTAATTGGAGTGCCAGGGAAAACGCCTTTCGTTTTTAATATTTACAACACATCGCCTCCCACTCACCACTGGCCAGCCTGTACCTCCCCACTCCAGGCATTACCAATCAAAGGCTGTTAAATCCATCGACTACACAAAAAAAAAAAAAAAAAACTGTCCAGCTCCAGCATACTTAAAATGAACGTCCATGACCATGGTATTACTTCCAGAGTGCCTGGGACTTTTAGACTACCAAACTAATTCCATGGACTTCATAAGTAAGCTGGATGGTCCTTGTATTTATTTTTTATTCTTACTGCTTTTATAATCATGTTAAAGGTCCCATGGCATGAAAATGTCACTTTATGAGGTCTTTTTACATTAATATGCGGTCCCCCAGTGGCTAGAAATGGCGATAGGTGTGAGGTCATATTATGAGGTCATAAGGAGCAAGGTTACCTCACCTTTCTCTGCTTTGCCCGCCCAAAAAATGTGGCCCACCCGTGAGAGAGAGACATCATGGCTTTCAAACGAGCAAAGTGGCAGTTGGTCAAGGCCACAACCCCACTCTCTCCTCCTCAATAGCTACAGACACAGAAATGGCACATACTAAGGTAAGCTCATTGTGGGACTGGCTCTAGTGGCTGGAATTCTGCACCAAGGCTGAATTTCGAGGAAAGAGACTTCAGATACAGTATTAGGGAACTAAGGTCTATATAAAAGCATCCAAAGAGCACCATGTCATGGGACCTTTTAAGTGACTTTCAGGTGTCTAAAGCACATGACAGAGAAATTACACTTTACTTTAGGTGACCATGACCTGCTGCCCCCCTTTCTAGCTGATGATCTGTCTGTCTTTCTGCTCCTGTCTGTCAGCAGATGGCAAATGAAGCCAAGCCATGCCCCTGCCATATTGGTGATCTGATGGAGTACGAAGGGCTCGGCCAGGAGATCCAGATACAGCACATCAAAGCTTATGTAGTGAAACCATCCGCTGCAACTAACAAGGCCATCATTGTGATACAGGACATCTACGGGTGGCAGCTTCCCAACACAAGATACATGGCTGATATGCTGGCTGCCAACGGATACATGTGAGCAGAAATCAATATACTGTACATAGGCTAACAGAAAGAGTGGAGAGTGATATCCATATGTGTGCTTCTAAAACCAGGTACAGGACTATTACTTATATGACCTGGTTAGTTAACAGTGTTTCTGTTTCTTCCATTGTTTGCTCTGAGCAGTGCTGTTTGTCCAGACTTCTTTGCTGGAAAGGAGCCGTGGAGTTCATCACATGACTGGTCCACGTTTCAGGAGTGGCTTCAAGACAAATTGCCAACAAACATAAACAAGTAACTGAAAGCCTGTTTTTTACTTTATCAAGCAGCCAATATCCCATTGTATCTAGCTGTAGTAGCATTTAATGGTGTGTTTTGGTGACTAGTTTTGTAGTGACTCCCATGATAGTCACAGGACAGTGTCCGACTGTCCCGGGACACTCCTCAGGACACTAATAACAGAAAAGGACAGTTTTTGCTGCCACTGCTGCTGTATGATTTGGTGATTTATAAGGCCTGCTGATTACATGCATTTATTCTTTTGTTGTGTGCATTAGTTATAAAGACATTTTGGTCCAAATTATTTTCTTCTCCAGAGAGGTGGATGCAGTGCTGAGGTACCTGATGGAGCATTGTGAGGCCAAACACATTGGAGCACTGGGCTTCTGCTGGGGAGGGGTTGCCACATATTACATCAGCCTGCAGTATCCAGATGTCAAAGCAGGAGTGTCAGCCTACGGTACGTGTCACAGTTCACTTTGTCACCTGTGGCAAAAATCTGCTTTTTTTAGTATTATAAATCAGCGATTCTTGTTCATAAAAGTTGCCGTATGGTTGCTGTACAGTGATTTTTATGATTGGCTTATTTGATGCTGCGCAGGGATCGTCCGTGAAACCGAGAACAGATATAAGCTGAGGAGTCCTACGCTGTTCATCTTTGGGGAGAAAGATGACGTTATCCCACTGGACCAGGTTAGTACACATACTGTATTGTCTTCAGGATAATAGTGATGGTATAACCTGCCTGATGCTGCACCCTGGTACTACAGCACCAAATGGTGTCCTTAAAGCAACATCAGTAGCTCTTTAAGATACACAAGAAATTTAACGTTTTAGTACGAATAAAATTAGAAATGAAATGAGGAACTTTTATAATTATATATAACCACTGACAACCTGTGCTTACATCCTTTTGAATGTCAGGTGCATGCCCTTGAAGCAAAGCTGAAGGAGGATTGCAAAGTGGATTACCAGGTGAAGATCTTTCCTGGTCAGACTCATGGGTTTGTCCATCGCAAGAGAGAAGACATCAACCCTGCAGACAAACCCAGCATCCTGGAGGCCAGAACAGACATGCTAAACTGGTTCAACAAATACCTTTAAATGGCAAGTTTAGAAGAGTAATTAACACAGGGAATCATTTACACACAGCACTACAAATGTAAAATGCAGAGGTGCCATTTACAGCGTTACAGTTAGCCATAATTTTTGTATGATTAGTAACATTCCAGTTTCCCAGTTTGTTTTATTTTGGAGGTCTGGATGTTCATGTATGGACCGGTGGATACTGAGGATGTTAATAAAATGTGAATTTTATTTCAGCACTTTTACAAAAAAAATATGGATGCAGTATGTTTTGAAAATGTAAAACAATCATGAAATAAAATATACAGAATGTGGTATGTGGATTGCACTACTTACCCATCAGCTTGCCAAATTTAAGTGTAAAGATATTTTGTGAAGATATGTAATGTACACCTGACATGAACACAAAGATTTATTTGTATTGTCTGGTTCAATAGTGGGGGCTCGAAATCAAAACCACAGAGTCTGGAAATGTCAACGGACCAACATTTTAATGGTGACTTTGATACTACAACAGCTTGAACATTTTGTGTCAAATGATAAATAGCAATATGCAGTGCGGTTTGGACATGGTGCTCGGGAAGTGCCTTAACGTCTAGAACAGCCCCGAAATCTTTAAGTGTTCCAGGAGGCCTTCAGTCCTCGCTCTCTCCTGGGCTTCGGATGTCGTCGATCTTTAGGATCATCTTGACTACCTGAGTAGCCAGCGAGATCTGCTGTTTCTTACCGATCAGGGTCTCAACCACATGTTGCTGCTTCATGTCTGTGAAGAAGAAAAAAGGCATTCAATAATCACGTGGTCTTGTTTTGACATTTAAGTGCGATGTTACCATTGTCCTTACCATTGGTGTTGTTGCGCAGACAGTCGATGCCGAGGAAGGGGTTGTTCTCTTTGACCTGTCTGGCTCGGACCTCTGTCATGGTCTGGATTGGGTTATACCCACTGTTCTCAGCCAGCGCCATGGGGATTACCTCCAGAGCATCAGCAAACGACCTCATGGCATACTGCTCCAATGATGGGCACTAGAAAGGTGAGGAGCAGAAATAAAAATGATCAGAGCAGCGAGAGAAAACGGCAAAAAGTGTGCCAAACATTTACTCTAAATTCTATTAAAAAAAAGGAATACCATATTTAAATTTAGCTCAGTTCTGAAAGTGGGTTCTGTGGGTTTTAGTCATCTCACCTTCTCTGCAGCCTGGTTGACAGCCAGAGCACATGCAATCTCTGAAGCTCCTCCTCCATACACAATACGGTTGTCTCTGACCAGATTGCGAATTACACACAAAGCATCATGGAGAGCGCGCTTGGCCTCTTCAACGATCTAATGGGATAGGTAAAATAAAAGGTGAACCAAGACGGATAGAATAACATAAATTGGTATGATAATTGAACTTTAGAGTACAAATCTCATTTTGTGCTTACCATTTTGTTGCCTCCGCGGATAAAAATTGTTACGGCCCTGGTGTTTTTGCACTCCTGGATAACCAACATGCGATCCTTTGTAGTGCCAAAGGTGATCTCCTTCACCACACCGGCTGTGCCGAGCTTCTCTGGAGTCAACTCAGAGAACCTTGGCACGATGCGGCCTCCTGTGGCTATGGCAATCAACTGCAGACGAATCACAATCGACCATAGATATTTCAACACAAACTAAAAACTTTATGCTCATCAGCACCATATGGCCATAACATGTGAATACATGATTGATCCAAGTGATAAAGGGCGTGGAAATATTATGTTCAAAAGTAACTTCACATCAAGGGGTTCTATCACGTGACAAACGTATCTCACCTCGATCTCAGGCCCTCCGACCCAGCGCACGGCTGGCAGCTCATTCTGCAGCAGAAGGTGGTTGGCTTCATCATCAAAGCCCCACTGGCAAATGGCCAGGTTGGCACCATTGCTTTTGATCTAAAAAGAGAAATACAAGTTCACTTTTTGAACACATGTGCCAAAGTAGATTAGAATTCAGTTTTAGTACCGTAGATGCTGCAGCACTTACCTGTTTGATCATCTCTTCAAACTTGTCCTTTTCATATTTTTGAAGAGCTTTGTAGTCCTCCACACAGGTCACATCCAACTTATGTTTGGTCTTCGGCTTAGGTGGCTCAAATGGGCAGGTAAGGATAGCCATTTTAACATCTTTCAGGACCTGAGTGGGAACAAGGAATAATTTATGTCAGCATCATTGTCTTACATTGGTGACATAAAATAATTAAAAAAATGCAAGAGAACTTTTAGTGTTTCGCTACAGCACTGTAAAGATAATAAAGTGCCCTTATGAGTTGTAAGTCATACACCACGTGTAGCTTTTTACTGTTTGCGTCTAACATTTTATTAAATCTCTATGTAAATACATGCTTTCAGTAATTAGATTCAAATTTAACTACTTGCCATTTCTTCCAACAATCCCTAAACGATCACCATAAAAAATGATTAAATACTGGGATATTTTGTAATAGATGAAAATTCTTTTTGGTACAACTAAGAAGATTAGACAGTCAGTT